>NC_046156.1:28233144-28451740 GCF_011064425.1 Rattus rattus
GTTCAACATACCCAAACTTATGGACACAATGAAAGCTAAAGCTAAAGAGGAAAATTCACAGTGCTGAGTGCCTGCAGAAAGAAACAGGAGAGAGCATATATCAGCAACTTGACAGCACACCTAAAAGCTCTAGAACAAAAAGAAGCAAATACACCCTGGAGGAGTAGAAGGCAGGAAATAATCAAACGCAGAGGTGAAATCAACCAAGTAGAAACAAAAAGGACCATACAAAGAATCAACAGAACCAAAAGTTGAGAAAATGAGATGTTCTTTGAGAAAATCAACAAGATAGATAGACCCTTAGCCAGACTAACGAGAGGACACAGAGAGTGTGTCCAAATTAACAAAATCAGAAATGAAAAGGGAGAAATAACTACAGAATCAGAGGAAATTAAAAAAAATCATCAGATCCTACTACAAAAGCCTACAAACAAAACTTGAAAATCTGCAGGAAATGGACAATTTCCTAGACAGATACCAGGTACCGAAGTTAAATCAGGAACAGGTAAACCATTTAAACAACCCCATAGCCCCTAAAGAAATAGAAGCAGTCATTAAAGGTCTCCCAACCAAAAAGAGCCCAGGTCCAGAATTCTATCAGACCTTCATAGAAGACCTCATACCAATACTATCCAAACTATTCCACAAAATTTAAACAGATGGAGCACTACCGAATTCCTTCTATGAAGCCAGAGTTACTCTTATACCTAAACCACACAAAAACGCAACAAAGAAAGAGAACTTCAGACCAATTTCCCTTATGAATATTGACGCAAAAATACTCAATAAAATTCTGGCAAACTGAATCCAAGAGCACATCAAAACAGTGATCTACCATGATCAAGTAGGCTTCATCCCAGGCATGCAGGGATGGTTTAATATACGGAAAACGATCAACGTAATGCATTATTATAAAAAACTGAAAGATAAAACACATGATCATGGTTGGGATTTAGCTCAGTGGTAGAGCGCTTAGTGCTTAGCAAGCACAAGGCCCTAGGTTGGTCCCCAGCTCCAAAAAAAAAAAAAAAAAAAAAAAAACCATTAGATGCTGAGAAAGCATTTGACACAATTCAACATCCCTTCATGATAAAAGTCCTGGAAAGAACAGGAATTCAAGGCCCATACCTAAACATAGTAAAAGCCATATACAGCAAACCAGTGGTTACCATTAAACTAAATGGAGAGAAACTTGAAGCAATCCCACTAAAATCAGGGACTAGACAAGGCTGCCCACTCTCTCCCTACTTATTCATATAGTTCTTGAAGTTCTAGCCAGAGCAATCAGACAACAAAAGGAGGTCAAGGGGATACAGATCGGAAAAGAAGAAGTCAAAATATCACTATTTGCAGATGATATAATAGTCCCAAATAATATAAAATACCTCGGTGTGACTTTAACCAAGGAAGTAAAAGATTTGTATAATAAGAACTTCAAGCCTCTGAAGAAAGAAATTGAAGAAGACCTCAGAAGATGGAAAGATCTCCCATGCTCATGGATTGGCAGGATTAATATAGTAAAAATGGCCATTTTACCAAAAGCAATCTACAGATTCAATGCAATCCCCATCAGAATACCAATTCAATTCTTCAAAGAGTTAGACAGAACAATTTGCAAATTCATCTGGAATAACAAAAAACCTAGGATAGCTAAAACTATCCTCAACAATAAAATGACTTCTGGGGGAATCACTATCCCTGAACTTGAGCAGTATTACAGAGCAATAGTGATAAAAACTGCATGGTATTGGTACAGAGACAGACAGATAGACCAGTGGAATAGAAATGAAGACCCAGAAATGAACCCACACACCTATGGTCACTTGATTTTTGACAAAGAGCCAAAACCATCCAATGGAAAAAAGATAGCATTTTCAGCAATTGTGCTGGTTCAACTGGAGGTCAGCATGTAGAAGAATACAGATCGATCCATGCTTATCACCCTGTACAAAGCTTAAGTCCAAGTGGATCAAGGACCTCCATATCAAACCAGATACACTCAAACTAATAGAAGAAAAGGTGGGGAAGCATCTCGAACACATGGGCACTGGAGAAAATTTCCTGAACAAAACACCAATGGCTTATGCTCTAAGATCAAGAATCAACAAATGGGATCTCATAAAACTGCAAAGCTTCTGCAAGGCAAAGGACACTGTGGTTAGGACAAAACGGCAACCAACAGATTGGGAAAAGATCTTTACTAATCCTACAACAGATAGAGGGCTTATATCCAAAATATACAAAGAACTTAAGAAGTTAGACCGTAGGGAGACAAATAACCCTATTAAAAAATGGAGTTCAGAGCTAAACAAAGAATTCACAGCTGAGGAATGCCGAATGGCTGAGAAACACCTACAGCAATGGTCAGCATCTTTAGTCATAAGGGAAATGCAAATCAAAACAACCCTGAGATTTCACCTCACACCAATGAGAATGGCTAAGATCAAAAACTCAGGTGACAGCAAATGCTGGCCAGGATGTGGAGAAAGAGGAACACTCCTCCATTGTTGGTGGGATTGCAGACTGGTACAACCATTCTGGAAATCAGTCTGGAGGTTCCGCAGAAAATTGGACATTGAACTACCTGAGGACCCAGCTATACCTCTCATGGACATATAGCCAAAAGATGTCCCAGCATATAACAAAGACACATGCTCTACTATGTTCATAGCAGCCTTATTTATAATATCCAGAAGCTGGAAAGAACCCAGATGCCCTTCAACAGAGGAATGGATACAGATAATGTGGTACATCTACACAATGGAATATTACTCGGCTATCAAAAACAATGACTTTATGAAATTCATAGGCAAATGGATGGAACTGGAAAATATCATCCCAAGTGAGGTAACCCAATCACATAAAAACACACATGGTATGCACTAACTGGTAAGTTTCTATTAGCCCAAATGCTTGAATTACCCTAGATGCACAGAACACATGAAACTCAAGAAGGACAACCAAAATGCGAATGCTTCACTCCTTCTTTAAAAGGGGAACAAGAATACACTTGGGAGGCAATAGGGAGGCAAAGTTTAGAACAGATGCAGAAGGAACCTCCATTCAGAACCTGCCCCACATGTGGCCCATACATATACAGCCACCCAATTAGATAAGATAGATGAAGCAAAAATGTGCAGGCCGACAGGAACCGGATGTAGATCTCTCCTGAGAGACACAGCCAGAATACAGCAAATACATAGGCAAATGCCATCATTAAACCACTGAACTGAGAACGGGACCCCTGTTGAAGGAATCAGAGAAAGGACTGGAAGAGCTTGAAGGGGCTTGAGACCCTATATGAACAACAATGCCAACCAACCAGAGCTTCCATGGACTAAGCCATTGCCCAAAGACTATACATGGACTGAATACATGGTAGCAATGAATAGCCTAGTAAGAGCACCATTGGAAGAGGAAGAAGCCCTTGGTCCTGTCAAGACTGAACCCCCAGCGAACGTGATTCTTGGGGAGAGGGTGGTAATGGGGGGAGGATAGGGAGGGGAACACCCATACAGAAGGGGAGTGGAAGGGGTTAGGGGGATGTTGGCCTGGAAACTGGGAAGGGGAATAACAATTGAAATGTAAATAAGAAATACTCAAGTTAATAAAGGTGGAAAAAAAAAAGATGTACTCAAGTTAACAAAGATCAAAAAAAAATGTGAAGGAAATGAATAAAACTGTTCAAAACCTGAAAATGGAATTGAACCAATAAAGAAAACACAAACTGAGGGAATCCTGGAAATGGAAAACCTCGGTAAGAGAACAGTAACAACAGATGCTATCTTACCAACAGAATATAGGAGATGGAAGAGAGAATCTCAGGAGTAGAAAATATGATAGAAGAAATCAAAACATCTTGTCAAAGAAAATGTTAAACCTAAAAAGTTCCTGACACAAAACATCCAGGGAACCTGGGAAACTGTGAAAAGACCAAACCTAAGAACAATAGGAGTAGGAAAATATTCCCAGCTCAGAGGTCAAGAAAAATATTTTCAAAAATATCATAGAAGAAAATTTCCCTAACCTAAAGAAAGAGATGCCTATAAACAAACAAGCAGGTTACAAAACACCAACAAAGGACCAGAAAAAGAAAATCTTCCCACCACATAATAATCAAAACACTAAATGTACAGACCAAAGAAAGAATATTAAAAGCTGTACGGGAAGGGGGCAAGTTACATACAAACGCAGACCTACCTGAATTACACTTGACTTGTCAACAGAGACTCCAAGAGCCAGAAGGGTGTGGGCAGATATGTTTCAATCTCTTTAGAAACCAAAGATGCCAGCCCAGACAGGAAAACTTTCAATGTCCACAGAGGTAGAAAACAAGACTTTCCATGACAAAACCAAATTTCAACAATATCCATCCATAAAACCAGCCCTATAGAAAATACTAGAAGGAAAACTCCAACAGAAGCAGGTTAACTACAGCCAAGAAAACACAATAAACAAATAATTCCATACCAACAAAACAAAAGAAGGGAAGAACACACTCACACAGACACACGCACACACACATACACGCCTACTATTAGTACCACAAACACTACTACTACTACTACCACTACTACTACCACCACCACCTCTACAAACACCAAAATAACAGAAAACAAGAATCACTGAACATTAATATCTGTCAACATAAATGGACCCAATTCCCCAATAAAAAGATAAAAGTTCACAGATGCAAAAACAGGACCCATCATTTTGCTGCATACAAGAAACACACCTCAGCATTCAAGATAGACACTACCTTAAAGGGCTTGAAAAAATTGTTTCAGGCAAATGTACCCAAGAAGCAAGCTGGAGCAAGCCATTCTAATATCTAATAAAATAATCTTTCAACCAAAACTAAAGAGATAGGGAAGGAGACTTCATACTTAGCCAAAGAAAGTCCACCAAGATGACAACTCAATTCTGAATTTATAAATACCTATGCCTCAAATGGAAGGGCAATCACATTTGTAAAAGCAACATTACTAAAGCTTAAATCAACAACAAACCTTACACATTAATAGTGGGAGACGTCAATACCTGAAATCTCACTAATTGACAGGTCATCCAGACAGAAAGTAAACAAAGAAATAATATAATTAAAAAATGCTATAACTCAAATGGACCTGACAGAAAGTAAACAAAGAAATAATGAAATGAAAAGATATTATGAATCAAATGGACCTAACAGATATCTACAGAATATCTGACCCAAACAAAAATTCCTTCTTCTCAGTACCTCATTGAACCCTCTCCAAAATTGACCATACAAAGCAAATCTCGACAAAACAAGAAAATTAAAATAAACCCTATATCTTATCTGAACACAATGGATTAAAGTTGAACTTCAACACCAACAAAATCAGAAGACCTACAAACTCTTAGAAACTGAACAACTCCCCAATCAATGACCACTGGGTCAAGAAATAAATAAAGCAAGAAATTAATGACTTTGCAGAATTCTATGAAAATGAAGGCACAACATACCCAAAACTTATGAGGTACTATGAAAACAATGCTAAGAGGAAAGTTCATAGCACTAAGAACCTTTATAAAGAAATTGGTAACATACTAGCAACTTAACAGCACAAGTGAAAGCTCTAGAACAAAAAGAAGCAAACACATCCAACACACATAGATAGCAGGAAATAAATGAAATAAACACAAAGATAAAAATACAAAATATATCAACAAGAAAATCATCAAGATAGACAAATCCCTGCCAAACTAACTAAATGGCAGAGAGAGAGAGAGAGAGAGAGAGAGAGAGAGAGAGAGAGAGAATATGAATACCACATTAACAAAATTAGAAATGAAAAGGGAAACCTAACAACAACACCAAGAAAATCCAAAGAATCAGTAGGTCTTACTTACTTCAAAAGTCTATACTCAACAAAATTGGAAAATCTAAGCAAAATCCATTTTCTTGATAGATACCACTTATCAAAGTTAAATTAAGATCAGGTAAATAATTTAAGTAAACCTATATCCCCTATGGATATAAAAGCAGTCATTAAGTCTCTCAACAAAAAAAGCACAAAGCCATATATATGGTTTTAGCTCAGAATTTTTTTTTAAGCACAGAATTCTATGAGACTTTCAAAGAAGTACTAAAACCAATACACCTCAAACTATTCCACAAAACAGAACGAGGAGGAACATTGCCAAACTCTTTCTTTGAGGCCACAGTTACCCTGATACCTAAACCATACCAAGATTCAACAAAGAATAAAAATATCAGACCAATTCAAACCTTATGACCACTGATGCAAAAATACTAATAAAATACTAGCAAACTGAATCCAAGAACATATCATAAACAACATCTACCAAGATCAAATAGGCTTTATCCCAGAGATTTAAGGACCATTCAATATATGAAGACTCATCCTCCATATAAACAAATTGAAAGAAAAATCCACATGACCATCTCATTATATGCTAAAACTGACTTTGACAAAATCCAGCTCCCCTTCATGATAAAAGTCTGGAGAGATCAGGGGTAGATGGCACATACCTAAACACAATATAGACAACATACAGCAAGTCAATAGCCAACACCAAATGAAATGGAAAAAAAAGGTAAAGCAATTCCAATAAAATCAGGGAAAAGACAAAGCTGTCCACTTTCTCCATACCTATTCAACATAGTACTTGAAGATTTAACTGGAGTAATAAAGCAACTAATGGAAATCAAGGGAACAGAAATTGGAAAGGAAGACATCAAAGTATCTCTAGATGCAAATGGTATGATAGTATACATACATGACCCCAAAAATTCTACCAGAAAACTCCTACAGCTAATAAACACTTTAAGCAAAGAGGCTGATTACAAAATTAACTTTTAAAAAAATCAGTAGCCCTCCTATATAAAAATGATAAAGGTGTTGAGAAAGAAATTAGGGAAACATCACCTTTCACAATAGCAACAAACAATATAAAATATCTTGGTATAACTCTAACCAAGCAAATGAAAGACCTGTATGACAATGACTTCAAGCCTTTGGTGAAAGATACTGAAGATATCACAGGATGGAAAAATCTCCCATGTTCACAGATAGGTAGGATTAACACAGTAAAAATGGCCATCTTACAAAAAGCAATCTACAGATTCAACCCAATCCTCATCAAAATTTCAACACAATTCTTTACAGAATTGTTTTCGAGAACAATTCTGAACTTCATATGGAAAAACAAAAAGCCCAGGATAGCTAAAACAACCTTATATAATAAAAGAACTTCTAGAGGTATTACCATCTGTGATTTCAAGATGTACTACAGAACAATAGTAATAAAAAAAAAACCACATGGTATTGGAATAAAAGCATACAGCTTGATCAACAGTTGATCAATGACATTGAATTGAAGACCTAGAAACCCATATACCTGTGGACATTTGAGTTTGACAAAGAAGCCAAAACTATACAATGGAAAGAAGAAAGCATCTTTAACAAATGGTACTGATCTAACTAGTTATCTCCATGTAAAGCAATGCAAAAGATCAATATCTACCACCCTACACAAAATTCAAGTCCAACAGGATCAAGGATCCACTAAATCTGATAGAAGAGAGAGTGGAGAATAGATTTGAATGCACTGGTACAAGAGACAACTTCCTGAATAGAACACCAACAACTCAGGCACTAATTACAGTAACTGAGACCTCATGAAACTGAAAGCTTCTGTAAGGAAAAAGACACTGTCAAAAGGACAAAATGGTACCCTATAAAATGGAAAAAGGTCTTTCTTTACCAACCCTACCTCCAGGAAAGAGATTATATCCAAAATATATAAAGAACTCCAGAAACTAGACATCAACAAACCAAATAACCCAATTAAAAAATGAGGTATGGAGCTAGAGAATTCTCAACAGAGGAATCTTTAATGGCTGAGAAACACTTAAAGAAATGTTCAATACCTGTAGTCATTAAGGGAAATGCAATTCAAAATGACTCTCTGACTCACCTGTCAGAATAGCTAAAATCAAAAACTCAAGTGACAGCACATGCTGGGGAGGATGTAGAGTAAGTGGAACACTCCTCCAATGCTGGTGAAGTACAGAACTTATACAACCACTTTGGAAATCATTTTGTGCTTTCTCAGAACATTGCGAATAGTTTTACCTCTAAACACAGGTATGCCACTCTTGACTGTACACTTAAAAGATGCTCCACCCACTGTACTAGTTGAGGACCCAGCTATACCTCTCCTGGGCATATACCCAAAAGACGCTCCAATATACAACAAAGACACGTGCTCCACTATGTTCACAGCAGCCTTATTTATAATAGCCAGAAGCTGGAAAGAACCCAGAGGAATAGATACAGAAAATGTGGTACATTTACACAATGGAGTACTACTCAGCTATCAAAAACAATGACTTCATGAAATTCATAGGCGAATGGATGGAACTGGAAAATAATCATACTGAGTGAGGTAACCCAATCACAGAAAAACACACATGGTATGCACTCATTGATAAGTGGATATTAGCCCAAATGCTCGAATTACCCAAGATGCACAGATCACATGAAACTCAAGAAGAATGATCAAAATGCGGATGCTTCACTCCTTCTTTAAAAGGGGAACAAAAATACCCATAGGAGGGAATCGGGAGGCAAAGTTTAGAACAGAGACTGAAGGAACCTCCATTCAGAGCCTGCCCCACATGTGGCCCATACATATACAGCCTCCAAACATAGATAAGATGGATGAAGCTAAGAAGCTCAGGCCGACAGGAACCAGATGTAGATCTCTCCTGAGAGACACAGCCAGAATATAGCAAATACATAGGCGAATGCCAGCAGCAAGTAAACCACTGAACTGAGAACGGGATCCCCGTTGGAGGAATTAGAGAAAGGACTGAAAGAGCTTGAAGGGGCTTACAACCCCATAAGAACAACAATGCCAATCAACCAGAGCTTCCAGAAATTAAACCACTACCCAAAGACTATACATGGACTGACCCTGTGCTCTAACTGTATATGTATCAGTGAATAGCCTTGTTAGGGCACCAGTGGAAGGGGAAGCCCTTGGTCCTGCCAAGGTTGAACCCCCAGTGTAGGGGATTGTTGTGGGGGGGCAGTAATGGGATGGTGGATGGGGAGGGAAACACCCATATGAAAGGGGAGGGGGAAGGGTTAGGGGGCTGATGGACAGGAAACCAGGAAGGGAATAACATTTGAAATGTAAATAAAAAATACCCAATTTAATAAACATGGAAGGAAAAATTAATTAATTAATAATTTAAAAAAAAGATGCCCTACCATACTACAAGGAAACTTGCTCAACTATGCCCATAGCAACTTTGTTTGTAAAAGCCAGAAGCTGAAAACAATCAAGATGCCCCTCAACCAGAGAATAGATAAAGAAAATGTGGTACATTTACATAATGGAATATAACCCAGCTTTTAAAAGTAATGACATCATGATATTTGCAAGGAAATACATAGAACTAGAAACTATTATCCTGAGTAAGGTAGCACAAATCTAGAAAGACAAACAGAGTATGTACTTACTTGTGGATATTAGCTATAAAGTACAGAATAACCATGCTATAATTCATAGACCCAAAGAAGCTATGTAAAAAGAAGGGCCCTAGAGAGGATGAATCTCACTGAGTAGGGGTAATAGAATACTCAGCAAGGGTAAATGGAGGGAGGGAACTGGATGGTGGAAGGTTGGGAAGGGAGCAAGATGGAAGGAGAGAGAACTAGAATGGGTGTGGGGCATCTCTGAAAAGAGCTAGAAACCTAGAACAATGGAAACTCCCAGTAAGCTATGAAGGTGACCCTAGTTAAGACTCCTAGCAATGGCGGTTATAGAACGTGAAACAGCCATCTTAAGTAACCAGAAAAGACAGCAACACAATCACAAAATCTTAGGCACACAATTTCTCCTACCTGCAAGAGGTTTAGGGGTAAAGATGGAGTATAAATTAAAGGAAAGGTTTAAATCAATGACTGATCCAGCTTGGAGACACGTGCCCTGAGAGAAAGCCCACCCTAGACACAGTTAATGATAGTCTGTTAAACCTGCTAATAGGAACCTAGCAAAACTGTCATAAGAGAGACTTCACCCAGCAGCTGATAGAAGCAGCAGGGACTGTATCTGACTACACTGCCTGCCTTTTGATCCCTTTCCCCTAACTGGACCACCTTGTCTAGCCTCAACAGGAGATGTGTCTAATCCTACTAGAAGCTGATAAGCCAAGGTGGGTTGAAATAAGTGGAAGGCCCCTCCATTTGTAAAAAAAGGGGAAGGGAAAAAAAAAAAAAAAAAAAAAAAAAAAGAAATGGGTAAGGGGGCCTGGAGCATTGGGAGTAGGGGAAGTGAGAGGGAGGCACTGGGAGGAGATAAGAGAGGGGAAGCTATGATCAGGATGTAAAGAAAAAAAACAGTAAGTAAAAAAAAAAAAAAAAAAAAAAAAAAACAATTCACAATGGAAGTGCTCCTCACCCAGGAACACAAGGTTGCTGTAATTCTCCAACATCACGTCCCTGTACAGACTCCACTGAGCAAGGTCTAGGCATTCACACTCCTCTGCAGAGAAATCAATGGCCACATCCCTGAAGGAGAGCAGTCCCTGAAATAAAAATAAACAATACATGTTAATCGAGAGCTTACTATCAACACGAAACTAAATATGTGGTGGACAACATTTTTCCATTTTACACAAGAGGAAAGAATAGTACAGTGAATGAGATTCTCTTACACAATAGCATATACATTAGCCACCTTCAAGGAAAGAAAATGGCATATACCCTAATGAACGCATATGGATATGATGTTTCATAATACACAAAACAGAATAACAATGTACTATGGACTGTGCTGGTATTGTATAAATCTCTCACAGGAGTTACACTGAGGCCGAGTGATACTTCTCAACTGTTACACATGAAATGAGAATGTAGGTTCTGATGCAGTAGACCCTGAGTCTAGGAATACATACCCTCTTTAGTACTGAGGTAAATAACAGTGCATCAAGAGACTTGTTTGAGTATCCAAGGGGGCAACAATAAGGGAGGAATTTATAGATAAAAAGAAACTGGAAGATTTTTATACATTTGAAAAATATAAGTACAATGCTTTTTAAATATTTAAAATACATTAGATATCATTTTAAAGTTTTCTTTTGTCATTCTTCTTCCCCTCCTCACCCTGCCCCATTTAGAGAAGTATTCATGTAACATACATTCTATAACATAAGGAAAGGCTCGAGATCTCTGTACAGAAGTCTAGGTTCTTCCTGTCTAGTAAGTCACCTATCTACCACTATAAAGTGAACCCATGCTTAAACTGAAGCATCATTAGACCCAGATGCATAGAATCTGGAGATGACTGAGAGGAGAACCTGATCCCATGGTTGTCCTCAATTAACACTGAGATCTCACCAGCTCAGAGTATTCACTATATCATTCATAACATTGAGATCTCACCATAGTATTCGCTATGATCCATAACTCTAAGCATCTCAACTGTAAAAACAGAATGTTTAAGTGAGATACACAAGGTCAAGTGTATACCTTTATGGAACTCACTTCATTCATCTCTTTGGAAATATTTCTGCTTCATGATGTGCTAAAGAATACACTGTATAGTTAATGTACACAGAGCTAGGAATTACTGAACAGATGTGTTTAACATGACAAACGTAAAGGTTTGAATGAGAATGGCCCTTAAAAGTTCTTGTCTGAATACCTGGTCCCCAGTTGGTTCTGACTCTCTCTTCTCTTCCTCTCTGTCTGTCTGTCTGCCTGCCTGCCTGCCTGCCTGCCTGCCTGCCTGCCTGCCTAATAGTTGTGTCTTCAAGATGTTAGCTCTCAGTTAATGTTCCAGGACCATGTTGTCATGCTCCCTACTATGATGGTCATGGACTCTAACCTTCTGAAAATTTATGCTCCAAATAAGCCCTTTCATCCCTAGTATATAATGCCTTTCTCCTCAATATAAATTCACTGGTTATGAGGAAACTTGAGAAATCCAACAGCTAATCCACAAATAACACCCACACATATTATAAATGTAACATGACATCATGTCTTGATCAAGGATACTGAACTAAGCACTTCTCACTGATAATTACTTATAAATTAAAAACACACAAATATATGAGCATCTCCAAATTTCTTTCCTAAATGTTTCCATACCCAGTGGAATTCTGCACTTCCTAAACAAACTAGTAATTAGGTCCTGTCTTAACCAATAAGTTATAGTATAATAGTCATCTGAACAAATAGAGAAGGTTTACGGGGCAAATCACAAAGGACGAGAACAGTAGCAGAAAGCCATCTTCATAGGGCACACAGGAGTAAAGATATAGAACAGAAAAGTGAGCAAGGTTCCCCATACCTGTAAGGCTAACACGGGAGGAAGAGTCAGGAGGAACAGAAGTTAAAGTCACTGTCAGCTACCTAGCATGTTTCAGGGCAGCATGGACTACACAAGAACCTACCTCAAAACCCCAAAACAAACACAAAAGAAGGGAATATGAAGGGGAAACACACAAGATCAAGTCTTGTAGTCAAAACTTCAACAGAGGAAGGGGAGGCGTTCACAAGGCCCCCCACCCTTAGCTAAGGAGCTGCTGGAGTTGATGACCATGGAAAAAGATTCATTTTTGCTTGCAGGTATGGCCAATGAGAATCCATATTCTAGGGGATGTCCTGCAGCCCATGTCAGAGAGCCCCCACCGCTCCCATACACACAGGTATGCACACTACTGCAACACTAAGTGGGCTCCGTAGGTTATACAACAAACAAAAACAAAACCACCAGGCCAGGAAATTGGGAGAGATTCCTGGAACTGTTGTGATGGGGATAGTAAGTGGATTTGATCAAACTACATATATATATATATATATGAAATTTCGGATAACAGAAGCCATCGAGATAGTGTCAGCTAGTAAGGACACACCTTCTACACCTCAGGAACAGGCTGACAGCAGAAGCACCCTGCCAGGCACAATGCTACATCTTCCTTCTCCATTCCTAGGTTACCAAGCCAGCTCTCCTGCTCCAGAAGTGCAGGACAAGAACAGCGGTACCATAACAGAGCAGCCACTCCCAGCTCCATCCACATCACCCTCTCTCCAGCGCTAGCAAGCACCGGAATGGCCCAGCCTAAGTCACCACAGCACCTCCCATTCAGCTTCTTCCCGCCTCCCAATAACCCCAGGTCCGCTCACTCCAAGGCGGACCCGCCCACCCTCCAACGTCCCTCTGGCTGAGCTACATCCTGGGACCAACCTCCATGTCAAGAGATGCTACCAGAGCGCCCACAGGACCAGGCACTGGCCCAACTTTGGAAAAGAGGGCCAGAGAGCAAGAGACACACAGGCGCAGAAGAAACGCGGAAGCGCCTTTCCCAGAGTCCCTGTCTGTGACGTTGCCGCGGGCAAGACTACATTTCCTACAATTCTCTGCGAACGCGTTTCTGGAAGCTGTGGAAGGTAATTTGAAACCTTCCTGAGTTGCTAGCAGGACGTTTGCAGAAAAGAAAAGAAACAAACCGCTTCTCCAAGTGGATAGCCACAGGGAGTCAGTCCGCCAGGTTTAAAATCTCGGGTTTTCAAAATGAGACATTTGAATATGAGTTGAACCTTTGACAGCAATGTTTATTAGGTGTATTGGATACTTTGGGTCCACATGTTGTGATTTTAAAACTCAACCTGCTTACTACAACGTGTTTTAAATATTAGAGCTCTTCCCAGGTTCTGTATACAGATATTCAGAGGCGTATTTTAAAAGGGTCCATCTTTTAATAATGGTCTTTAGCAGTGGGGAAGCTAGAATATCCAGCATCATATCCAGCAATCTAGCAGCAACGCACAGAATAATGAGTGGGTTTTTGAGTATAGATCAGGGGAAACCTACAGTTTATCAGATTAACGGAGGCTCTGGGCCTGATTTAGGGTTGTAATTTGGAAGGTTGATTCTATCGGACTACCCTACCTAGGTGGTATTATACCTAGAAATTTAACAATTGAAAGACATAAAATAAAAGGCTGATAGCAGTTCAGGGAGTCTGCTATCTGATTCGAAGTGTTGAGATCAGTCTATGCCCTAATTGGTAGTTATTCCATCTTGTGTAAAGGCGGGATTGTTAGGCTATGCCATGCCCTCAGAGGTTTCAGGCTGGAGAAGGACTGAGCCAAAGTGGACCTGTGTCATCTATCTGGCTGAATTTCACTCCACATTAGACTTGATCTATCATGGTCAATTCCCAGTATGTTCCCTGATGCTGCTGTGGGGTCTCTTCAGATCCAACACAATTCAAACACCAGGTCAATGCAGATGAAAAAATTTGTTGTAATCAAGTCGCTTCTGATTGATCAAGGCCACAGAACAGACTGAGGAGCAGAACTACACGTCCCACCCCAACCCAACCCTCGCTCCCCACCCCCAGCCAGAATGTTATCAATCTTTTAAGTTTGAACACAACAGTCATCTGTGCCAAGTTACAGTTACATTTTTATCATCAATTAGGGATAGGAGACTTCTTCGGAATATGTCTTTGTGGCACACTAATCCTGTTTCTACTGGTTGGGTAATTCAACTGTAGTGAGGCGACTTGCGTAAAGTTCACATCTCAACCAAGCAAGATGTCAGTTACCTAGAGAAGTCTTGAGAATTTAAACTTTATTTTACCCCTATTCAATATGGAAGTTTTATTCAAAATGGCTTCATTTTGGTTCCTTCTTACAATCCTGAAACCGATCCTCTGTAATAGTATTATGAAAAGCAAGGGTATCCTTGAACTTCTCTTGCCACCCCCATTCAGGATGTGGGAACAATTATACCCTGAATACAAAGCCTTCAGAATTATGTTCTTGAGAATATAAAATGGACTAGATGATGATCCAGGACCTTCTCGACTTAGGGAAGAGGGAGGGGATTAGGCAGGCTGTCATGGCCATTTAGGAAGGACTCTCCCATTTCTACCATGGTCTTGACAACAGATGTTAAATATTGTACCCAGGACCCCCAACACAACAGCAATCACAAGACCCATCAAGAACATAGACGGGTTCTGAGAGATCTTACTAGAGGAATCAAGGAGTCAGTCACCAGACACCAAATCATGAATAAGGTCACTAATCCACAGAGGAAGGAGGAAGATTGACTAATTTCCTGGAAAAGCTAAAAGGTTAAATGACAAAGATCAAATGACAACATTGAACATGGAAGACTCGCTAAGTTAAATGTGAAAATATTTTATGACTAATCACTCTTTAGATATGTCTAAAAAGCTACAAAGAAAACTAGATACAGGAATGGAGAAATTACTTGAGAAGTTCAGAAAATAATTCTAAGACTAAGTGGGGGAAAAAATCCAGTGACAGTGACTACCAAGATTGAAAAAGAATCAACTTAAAAATTCACAGGGACGCACACAGTCTCTGAGTAGTTAAAGCAACCTCCAGTAGTAGGAGCACTGTTGAAAGTAATACAATGCCCAACCCCAACTTTTATTACAGAGGCACAATAACAAAAACTGCAAGACATTTCACAGAAACAGACTTGTAAACCGACGGAATAAAATACAAGACCTCAAAACAAATCGAATGGTGACAGTCTCAGTTTTTGGCAAAGCTATTAAAAACATGACGCTTAGAAACCTGGATTCCACAGAGAGAATGCAAGTAGATCCACATCTCTAACCCTGCTGAGAAAAGTCCAAGATCCAAGATTTTAAACTTAAATTCCAGGGTTAGGTAGCCAGATCTCACTAGCATAAAAGACAATCTCTCAAGCTGATAAATGGATCACAAAAATTAAAAACGTATTTGCAGCAAACCACATCAGCACAAAATAACAGATGAAAAATAATGAATATTCTTGATCAACTATATAAGATAGTTTAATATGCAGGGTATATGGAGAGCTACAAAAATTTCACATCATAAGGCAAACATGGATTCAAAAAATGAGCTAATGTTCTGAAAAGACAATTCTTAAAATGAGAAATAAAATCAATGAACATGAAAAAAAGTGTTGGTCCAAGTAATTGGAAATTCAAACTAAAGGTACTTTCATAGAAGGAAGTGTGGTTTTACATGATGAAAATCCCAGATTTTGGGTACTAGAGACAGGAACAAGAGTCCAAGGTCACCTTTAGACATATAGCAAGTCTGAAACACGTTTGGTATATATAACACCTCACCAAAAACAAAACAGATGCAGAAAATGAGAACACAGAATGTATATGCTTAGAGTAAAATTCCTTACTAAAGTGTTAAAGCGTAGTGTTTGCTACCCCATGGAAGCTCTTGGGAACAGGCAGTGCCAGCCCCGCTAGAGAATATTGGATCTGTGGATAACACACACACACACACACACACACACACACACACACACACACACACACACACACACCAGTTAATCTTAACTAACTCAACGACTGGGCATTGCTAAATCTCAAGCTCAAACTGTTCTAGAATTCAATGATTAGTTTTTTTGTAATTAAAAAAAAGAATCATTCAATGGTTAACTAAATTGATAGCATTGTCAAACATAACTAAACAACATAATGAAAATGACTGAAATAATGCAGGTCAAAATTCAGCAATATATGAGGAAAATGAGCCATATTAATATCTAACATATATGAAAAGCATTCAATATCACTAAAGGATATTGATAGCTACAATAATATGCAATCTGTAATGCGGTAGCCTGAAGGACCCTAAATGTTCTTACCATAAAAAAAAATCACAAATGTTTGTGGAGCCAGAACTGCTAATTGTATTGATTATATAACTGACAACTATATTGGAAGCATATCCTACAGCATATATAACTACAGTTACGATGGGTCAACTAGGAATAAGCATTTAAAGTGAAGAATGATACGCATACCTAAATAAAACTACCACTATATTAGGGAATTCATAAACTCGGTACTTTCTCTGGAATGACAGCACAGTTGTCCTCCTACTACATGCAGAGCACATGCTATTTCCTCATCACATCTTACCTTTCTCAAAAAAGCAAGAACCTCATTTTGAGTTTTTCTTCTTGCTATCAAGGATTATTTTGTTTCTGTTCTTTCTAACAGTAATATATCTGAAGCTTCACAAGTGTTCACTTCTACATAGTATCTCATAAACATCAATTATTAAGACATATGTTATCAAATGAAAAGGAATCTTTTGATGAGGCATAATAATAAATAAATGTGTATCTTAGTATGTCCACTCTGATACCAAAATTTAAAAACAATTCTACAAACCATTAAATAATACTAAACACTATTAGAAGTATATAATTGGTAAAATAAGTCTTACTTAATGTATTCTTTTAACAATGTATTATGTGATACATAACTAATAATATTAGAATTAGCATTAAAAGATTGAAAAGCAGTCATTTATAAAAGAAATGGACTCTGTGAAGATCAGATGTGTGTGTGTGTGTGTGTGTGTGTGTGTGTGTGTTTTAAGATGTGTTTGACAGATAAGGAGATGTCAACTATTTCAAAAATTAACTTATATTTCAGCAGTTCTCTTTTATTCTCAAGTTTCTTCTGAAAACATTTCAGGAGTTATCTCAGAGCTCACTAACATTCATCATGTTATAATTTAGTATTTCAGCCAATGTGAATGACTACCAGAAGTGTACTGTAAAGCTAAAGAGGTTCTACTGTAAGTTTTTGTTAGAATTTGACATAAAATACTAGCCCCCAAGACCTGGCTGCCTGAAGACAGTGAATGCTCATATACACTAGATTTTGTTGTGCAAATCTTGTTCCCCAAGTTAATTAATCAAAAAAGGCTAAAGGATGTGATTGGACCATACAGAGAAAAAGACAGGACTTGAGGATCAAGTGAGGGGTCTGAAGAGAGATCAGAAGAGAAAGAGGACAGTCACTGCTTTTAACAGCTGAGCCATCTCTCCAGCCCGCCTAGGTGATTCTTAAAAATGCCGTATTAAGTCCAAGTTCTTTAAAAAACTTCAATTACAATATGTTTAGGATATTTTAGGAATACAATAGTCAGATAGTCAAACTCATGGTCATGTTCGACACCAAACTAATTCATCAAACATACATACATACATACATACATACACATATATACATACATATATATGTGTATATATATTCATACATATATATTCATACATATATATATTTATGTGTGTGTGTGTGTGTACTTTCTAGGTTGATCAGATAGTAAATAGGTAAACACAAGTTTGACTATTTAAAAACCTCAGTGATTATCACATTTATTACAGACTATGGTATTTAGGATGTTATAATTTAAGGCCTTTGTTACACTGAGCCATGCCAGCTCCAGAAAGTACCTCATTAGACTTGGAAGAAGACGATGAGCATTAAAGGACCTCCATCTGAGGATGGCTTCAATTACAGCAAGCTAGCCACTGGACAAAGAAAATGTCCTAACTTCAACGACTGACAGAATGATATTTGGAAAGGACAATACTTGGGAGGCAGTTAAAGTCAACTGTCAAACCCCAAGACAGGATAATCAAGTCCTTCATAATTCTTGCTTCACAAATGTGTCTGTCAGATAAACTTGTCCAAAAGGGTAAAGATAGATGCTCCAGTGTTTTTTGGGGACTGTCCAGTCAGTCTGCTGCCTGACAATTCTATAGTTTGGAAATTGCTACCTGTACTTCCTACATACTCAAGTGTCTGATGAGGTTTAAGACTATTCATCATCTCACAGTTAAACTTACCTTATAAAGGATCTAAGAAAATGTTTTAGGGTCTAAAGAGATATTTTAAAGTTGGTAATTGCAAGTTATGAAAGTTAGAAGACTTAAATGCTTACAAGGGTAATGAAAAAAATGATTTAAGCACAGAACTCTGAACTCACGAAGATAGAATAGATAATAGAATACTGTCTGCAAAGTGCCCAAATACAAATGGACTGGACACTGTGAATGTAATTAAATTATTACACTATAGATTTCAGAAATTGTTTCATATTGTTCTTATTGTATGTAGTTTGTTATTTTAAGAGACAGAGCCTTCTTATTTAGACAAAGGGGGTGGGATGTTCTGGTTGGTCTGGTGCTATCATGTATTCAAATGATAAATACTAGCTCCCAAGATCTTGCTGCACCAAGATGAGCAAATTCTCATAAACATCACTTTTGCTGTGCAAACCTTACTACCCAAGTTAATTGATCAATAAAAGGCTAAAGCCTGTAATTGGGCAATAGAAAGGCAGGACTTGAAGATAGACTGAGTGGTCTCAGTAGAGACTAGAAGAAAGGGGATCAGGAGAGGAGGAGATGGACCATAAGCACATGGTCAGGAGAAACAGCAAGTAACAAGAAGCATATGGCTGGGATATAAGTTAGAATAGCTAAAAACCTGTCCAATCTAGGCTTACAACTTGTAAATACAATACTAGACTGTGTGTCTTTTATCTAGGTTAGCTAGAACAAATAATTCCTTTGACAAAATAGAAGAGTCAAAAAGGGGCATAACTTTATTTGTATAAAACACATGAAATAAAAGTAATTATCAGTAGATAATGATATAACATAAAAAATAATATGCTACAAATTACTCAAAGCACATTAAGAACAGACTAAATATCTCACAAATTCCCAGTAATAAGTAGTTAAAATGTTACCTAGGTCCTTATGTTCTGATTTGTTTCTTTGCTTTGATAAACCCCACGACCCAAAACCTACCTGGGGAAGAAAGTGTCTATTTCATCTTACACATTACAGTCCATCATTGCAGGAGTCCAAGGCAGGTACTTAAGGCAGAAACCTGAGCAAAGATCCTGGAGGAATGCTACTTGCTGATTCACTCCTGGTCTCATTTTCAGGTACCTTTCTTATACAGCCCAGGTCCACAGCTTAGGGATTGTGTTGCCCACAGTGGACTAGATCCTTCTACATCATCTGCACTCAAGAATATGTAACAGTCACACACACAGGCCAATCTGATAGATGATACTGCAGCTGAGTCCCCCTTCCTAGATGTGTCAGGTGGACAGCCAATATTAGCCTTAGTTAAAAAAAAAAAAAGTATGTAAAAATTTGTAAGAAAAAACATAGTAAAAAAGGAATGCAATACTAAACACAATGCTGACAATACATTAAGAGCAGCTTACTTTTATTTACAAAAGTTATTAAAACTAATATTCCAAAAATGTATTTGTAGTCTTCGGGGGGAAGGGGGACTCTGAATCCTCAGGACTCAGTTTTGTTCTTCTGATAAAAATCACTAGTCGCTGTGATCTTTTCACTTTTGAAAATTGAGCTTATGTTATAATTTCAATTTATAACATACTGATGTCCTCACAAACTTATCTGCATGATTCCAAAGTCTATAAAGAGTTTTTCTGTCACACCAAACATTTCTTGGTGAGTTCAGAGTTCTGCATTAATTCTGTAGGAATTAAAAGCAGCATTTCGCAGTTTGCTAATGCTGTACAGTTCCTGGAATTTGTCTCTTATGATAGAATTCCCTTATGTCTCTTAAGATCTACATGATGGGCAAAGTGTTGCAACACTGTTTACACAGTGCTTTTTACTGTATCAGTTTGGTTTTTGATCAGTGTTCCTTCCCAAGTCAATTTGCACGTATAACGTTTGGTTATAATTCACTCATGGTTAACGAGAAGTTCCTGCATTACCTGTATTTCTAGAGTTTCTCTAAAACATTTTGATACTCACTAAGTATAGAATGTTCAACATGGCCACCTTCTTCACCATTACAAGATCTCTCTAGTATGCAGTGGTGGATGTTGAATATGGGTTGAACTATTAGTAAAGGTCTTCCCTTATTCCTTTCATTTTTAAGGTTTTTCTTTTATATAAATTCTTTAGCACTGAATTGTCAATGAACAATTACAAAAGGCTTTGCAAAAGTGTTTGCATTAATCTGGATTTTCTCTAGCATGAATTTTGTAGTGTCGAGTAACATTTGAACTATTTTTAAAGGCTTTACCACATTGTTCACATTTATAAGGCTTCTCGCCAGTATGAAGTCTCCAATGATATTTAAGATTTGAAGAAGAAGTAAAGGCCTTGCCACATACTTCACATTTGTAGGGTCTCTCTCCAGTGTGAATTCTTTCATGTTGCACAAGGGGTGAAGGATATTTGAAGGTCTTGTCACAGTGTTTGCATTTGTAGGGTTTCTCTCTAGTATGCATTATCTGATGTTTAGAGAATGCTGAGTGAACATTAAACCTCTTTCCACATTCATCACATTTATAAGGTTGCTCTCTAGTATGAATTCTCTGATGTTTAGAGAGCGATGTATGAACACTAAAGGCCTTGCCACATTCTTCGCATTTGTAGGGTTTCTCTCCAGTATGAACTCTTCGGTGAACAATAAGCCCCGAATAATTAGTAAAAGCTCGGCCACATTCTTCACATCTGTAGCGTTTCTCTCCAGTGTGGATTCGTTGATGCTTATGCAGATATGTAGAAAAGCTAAAAGCTTTGCCACATACTTCACATTTGTAGGGTTTCTCTCCAGTATGGATTCTTTGATGCTTAACCAGATAATCAGAACAGTTAAAAGCTTTGCCACACACTTCACATTTATATGGTTTCTCTCCAGTATGGATTCTTTTGTGTTGTTTAAGGTGGGAAGAATAGTTAAAAGATTTACCACATTCTTCACATGCATAGGGTTTCTCTCCAGTATGAATTCTTTGGTGTTGAATTAGATTATAACAATTAGTGAAGGCTTTCCCACAGTCTTTGCACTCATAGGGTTTTTCTCCACTATGTGTTCGCTGGTGACTCATGAACGTTGAGTAAATGGTAAAGGCTTTCCCACATTCACCACATTTATATGGTTTCTCTCCAGTATGAATTCTCTGGTGGTAAATAAGGTTTGCAGAACAGTTAAAGGCCTTGCCACATTCCTTGCATTTGTAGGGTTTCATGCCAGTATGGATTCGCTGATGCCTATGCAGATATGAAGAACAGCTAAAGGCCTTCCCACACTCACCGCATTTATAGAGTTTCTCTTCCCTGTGAATTTGTTGGTGTTGGTGAAGGTTAGAAGAACAGCTGAAAGCTTTGCCACATTCTTTACATTTATAGGGTTTCTCTCCAGTATGGATTCGCTGGTGCTTAGAAAGAATGCAGCGAACAGTAAAGGCCATGCCACATTCTTCACATTTGTAGGGTCTCTCTCCAGTATGGATTCTTTGATGTTGGATAAGGACTGAGTTCCTATCAAAGGCTTTCCCACATTCTTTACATTTGTGGGCTTTTGATCCTGTTTAAAAATTGTTAAAGTATCAGTAAAAGTATACCACCATACGTTATATTTATACTGTTCATCTTAAATATGAATACTTTAAAATTGTGACTATATTTTGACATAAAATTAAGCATTATATAAATGGGAAACTATAGACATTTGCACACCTATATTCCCAGTAGCCTCATTCAGATACTACAGGTTTAAACCACAAAATCCACCAATGAACTTAGAATATGAAGACAATGTGAAACAAACAAATAATAGGAAATTATGAAAGTTAAAAGCCAAACTTGATATAACACCTAAGTAAAAAACACCTAAGGTGCATTTTATTACATGAAAGAAACCCTTATTTAAAGATGTATTGCTGGCCTTGCATGAAAATTCAAAGTTTGAAAACATATCAAACAGGAAAGCAATGTTGATTGTGGTAAATTGGTTGTAGGTAGAAATATAGAAGATTTTTGAGTATACATTTTCAGTTTTCAAAGCTCTAAAATTGTGTAAAGATGTGCTGCATAACACTTTTAAATCAATACATGAAATCTTTAAGGCAGTGATATGTTTTACTAAAAATAAATACCTTAAAAATTAAATTGTGAAAAATTTCTAGTTTACCTACAAGGGGTATAATAAGTTCAGCTAAGGAAACTATGTGTCAATAAACACAAAAGTTACATAATTTCTAGGAATACTCATTTAGAAGGCTACAACAACTATTAAGTAACCAATGAAGGGAGAAAATACATGTGTCTTGAAATTAAGAATAATAATTTTATAGAAAATGGTAACATCACTTTTAACAGACCCATGGCATAGCTCTCTTTAATGTCTTATATTGTCTTTATGGGACACGGTAATTAATATGGTATGGCTAAGCATGTTACATAATGTAAAAGAGTCTAGATTTAAAAATCAACAGAAAATAGAATTGTAAAATAACAAAAAGATTAAATTTCGGAGCCATAAATTTTTGAGACACTATTAAAGATCTACTAAAAAAAAAAACTTATCTAAATGTGTAGTTTTCAGCTAGACTACATACTTATAAAAGCAAAGCATTATAATATACTGCCACTGAGTGACAAAAAAACAAATAAATAAAAATAAACCCAACCCTCATAAGATATACAATAAGATTGCTCGGAAGGTAAGGAACATTGATCTCCATCCCCACAACCCGCAGGTTGGAAGGAGAAAATCAACCCTTGCATTTTGTCATCTAACATTAAAATGAGCAGTGTCATGTGCACACATGTGTACACACACAAACACACACATGAAAACTCTTATGAAGCCAGTTTAGCTAATGAGCATGTAAATGAAGTTAGGGATGCTCATCTATGGTGTTACTGTGTTACTAAGTATACTAAATGTGTACCCTTTTTCTGAGTCATTGAAAGTAAAGTATGTTGTGATTTAGATGCTTCCAGGCAAAATAAAAGGACTGGGACCATGGAGATGGCTCAGCAGTCACCATGCCTGCCACACAAGTGTGAAGACTGGAGTTTGGAGACCCAGAACTTTTGTAAATAGAGAGTGGGCACTGTGGCCAGCTTGTCATTCTAGGGTTGGAAGGTGAAGACATGGAAATCCCTAGAACAAATTGGCTACCTCAGAGGCTAGCTCTGAGTTCAACTGAGAGACCCTGCCTCACAGAATCAGGTAGAAGAGCCATCAAAGAGGATTCTCAACATCAACTTTGGTCCTCCACAGGTACATATTTACATGTGAATGTGTGTGCACACTCGCACCCATGCACAGGCAAACATATACATGCAAATATGTTTGCAGACAGGAACATGACACACACAGATACGAGAAAACAAGTTAAATAAAGGACGTTGGCAGACTGTGTAAACACATACAAAGCTTCTTGGAGAGAAAGAAAGAGGATTTTCATGGGTAACATCATGAAGGAAAAGCCACTTGATAATACGATTTACACCAAAATGTAACTTCTCAATTACAAATTGACTTGTCACTCATGAGAGCTGCTCACTCATTCCTACAGACCTAGATGGATGGCCGCTGATGCTTTTCTCCTCACTCTCCATGGATCTGAACTTTGTTCCAGAAAGGTGACCAGGTATGGCTTAGAGAAAGCAAGACCTGTTTGGAAAAGGAACACGATGCTTGGCTATATTTTTCTGGAAATTAACATTTGCACCCAGTTCTGTTGCTTAGAAGAAAGAGAAGATAAAAGATTTTGTAAAATTCTATCTTTAAACATTTCCTGAAAGACAGGATGCCTAGGAGTAACTTACAACCGGCAACTCTGAACTTCATTAAAAAGGAAAAGTATTAATGCTAATGGTGAGACCTGTTAACACACATGCTGTGTGCCTCAGGCCACTGAGCTTCAAACATTGCCACTGCAGATGAATACTTTGAAAACACAAGGAAGAAAGAAAAGAGTTTCTTGACTATATAGCAATTCCCTAACTTTTCCTTTTAAAATGGGCACATGAAACCAATCAATAAGCTAGAGGTTGGTGGTGCACACGTTTAATCCCAGCACTTAGGAGGCAGAGGGCAGGCAGATTTCTGAGTCTGACACTAGTCTGGTCTACAGAGCAAGTTCCATTATAGCCACAGTTACACAGAGAAACCCTGTTTTAAAAACCCAAAAGAAGAAAAGAAGCAAATCAAAAGCACAAGCTCCCAGGAGATATTCTTCAAAGGCAGGGAGGCAGTCACATGTTGACAGTGACATAAGAGTTCACTATGGAAGTGATCCTCACCCAGGAACAGAAGGTTGCTGTAATTCTCCAACATCACTTCCTTATACAAATTCCACTGAGCAGGCTCCAGACATTCACACTCCTCTGGAGAGAAATCAATGGCCACATCTGTAAATGACAGAAGGTCCTGAAATAAAAACAAATGAGTTTTTATTATAAGTTAAATAAATAGGACAATTAATGATGTAAATACCAAAGTCAGCAAGCTTGCAGTCAACTTTTGTCCACGGTGAAGGGAGAGCTAGAAATGCTTCTGAAATTGCTACGTAATGTTAATTACATTCTTCAAAATCATCTCTACTCAGAAACCTCACCCTGAAAGGGAAGTGCAGTGAAGATGCAGACCTGATGCAGCAGCTCTGGTCGAGGTTTCTGAGTGTGCACTTGGCCACTGGTGAAGCAAGGACAAGTCCCCTACTAAGTGACAGGAGTTTGAGCAGCCAAGAGGAGAACTCAGAGATGAAATTTAAGTGCAAGAGTTTTACTCATTTGCACATTTCAAACAGCAAAAACAGCACTTGGGATATATTTACATTAAATGTAAATGTAACTTTAAATATGCTAAATCTAATTGCAATAGTGTGTTCTCTTTCTCCCTCTCTGTCAGGTATTCATGCTTCTGCTGTTCCTAAGGCAGAATTTGAACTCTTGACCCCACTGTATTGCTCTTCAAAGGTCTAGTGTTATGAATATATGACACTACCCTTTATTTTTTCTATTTTAAACTTTCTACGTTTCAGCTCACCTGTTTGCTTATAAAATTCCTCAATGATCTGAGGATACTAATATTTTTATTGTTTATAAGCTTATAAATATGAAAATTTACATACTAATGATAGAGTATAAGACTATATATGTATGTGTATATATATATACATACAGACACACTTTGTAGGATAATGCTCAATATATATACTTAGTATTGTAGGATAATACTCGATAGATAGATAGATAGATAGATAGATAGATAGATAGATAGACAGACATACACACATATACACACTTAGTATGATTTTAAGTAGGTTTTACTTTTATATTGAAAATGCTCAAAAGCCTGTCTTCCAGGCTTCTGTAATACACACTACAGCACTGTTACATAGAGTCACAATTCTGTGCAATAGTATCCTAAATGTCAAGCTCCTACCTAACTCACTTGCGCAAACAACTGGTCAATACTTTCTGTGTCTCTCTTCCCCAGCTCACTGGCCCATTGGAAACGCCCGTATCATCTTCAACTCTGATGAGATCTAATTCTTTGAAATATGTCTATGGCTGAGATCATATGCTACTTGTCTTTCCAGGTCTGAAACAGGAAGCCCATCTATACTCTCATGCTCCGAAGCTAAACAGGGCTGAACTGCACATATGTGTCAAGACGCATGCAGGAGGAACAATGAGTGGCTTTAGAAATGTGTCTCAGAGAGGTATGGCCCCAAGAACTACACACCTGGAGGACTTCGTGCTGTTGTGGAGTTTTACTCTGCTTGTTGCTTTCATGGGCCTCTTAATCTTATTGGGGTCTGGGATTCATCATACAAACCACTCTGACACCAATCTCAATCAAACAGGGCTGGCTTATTCAATGTACATGCCAAGAGTGATTGATCAGGGATACAGTGTAGACTCGGGAGCTGAACTGAGACCTCCAACTAGACTCCTAGAGCTTTTAAGCCTGAAATCCACAAACATCTGTGCCAACTTATTCCACTAATCAGGATTTAGGGATGAGGAACTTCAGCTCTGTGTCCTGAAAAAATACTCACAGAAGACAGTGTTGCTGGTCTCTTTTTAATCCAAGCTGATTTCTCAGTCCCAGCTAACAAACACTAACTGTCCCAGTAAAACAACGGGTTTTTGTCAGTAGTGCTGGTCTCTTGCTAATCACAGCTCTGTAGCTGTCTTCAGACACACCAGAAGAGGGCATCACATCCTATTACAGATGGTTGTGAGCCACCATGTGGTTGCTGGGAACTGAACTCAGGACCTCTGGAAGAGCAGTCAGTGCTCTTAACCACAGCCATCTGTCCAGCCCTATAGGAGTCTTTTGAAACCTCAAGCTCACCTCTAATGACATACCTCCAACCAGGTCACACCTCTTAATCCCTCCCAAACAGTTCATCAGTGGAGACCAAGTATTCGGGTATATGAGCCTATGGGCCTGTTTTTACTCACACCACCAAAGGTTTTCCTGTTCTACACTGTGTTGAAACAAAACTCAAAGTATACTATGATACATTAATTATTATGGTTTGAAACCTTTACAACCATTAATGAATAACAGCTGAAAATACAGCAAAGTAGAAAACAGTGAAAGTACTAAGCAGAACAGTCTCTAGACGTTTTCTTCTCAGAATGTGACAAAATAAATGTTTGTGAGAAATTCACCAACTATTGCTGGGTTACAGCACTCAAGATGACAAAACAAAGACCAGTTCATAAAATAGAAAAAGACTGGGCTAGATACAGCTCATTGGACAGACACTCATTGGACAGATGTGTAAGGCCTGGGTTCAATTCCTAGCAAAAAGCAGGCGACAATAGGGAAAGGATGTTTTGCTTACTTTCACCCTGCTCACATGTAGACCACCAAGGAAAGAATAGCCTACAAATTTCTGTCGCCTTCCTCAGGATGTCAAGAGCAGATTATGTATATAGTTTTGATCCTTCTTCAGACTTGACCAGGATGGTGAATTCTGACTTCCGTTCCTCAGAGAGCCAATGGGAAGAGCATTATAACTTGAATGCTAGGTTCAAAGCCAATAAAAATACAGGCCACAGGTCATTAAACATGTTCTTAGAATAGGTTTCAGAAATTCCACCCCAGCAAAGGTCACTGTTGCACCTAAAGCTCACACATCAATGAGAGTGGTGACACGGTGGTGCACATTTAATCTCAGTATCCAGGAAGGAGAGTTAGGTAGATCTCTGTAAAGTCAAGGATACCTTGGTCAACATAGAGTTAAGGTCAGCTAAAGCTGCACACTGAGACCTTATCCAAAAAGAACTAAGGCATAAATCAAAGAAGCAAAAACGTTTTAGAAAAAAAGAGAACACCCTGCTCAAAAATTTCCTGAAGAATCTATTATGTTATCTAAAGGCCAGTTCAGATGGACACATCAAGAATATGCCTGATCCCACATGTGGCCCATATATATACAGCCACCAAAACTAGATAAGGTTGATGAAGCTAAAAAGTGCACTCGGAAAGGGACCGGATATAGATCACTCCTGAGAGACACATCCAGAGCATGTCCAATACAGAGGTCAATGCTAGCAGCAAACCACCGAACTTGAGATCAGGACCCGCTTGTTGGGGGGGATCAGAGGAAGTATTAAAAGAGGTGAAGGAGCTTACAACCCCATAAAAACAACAATGCCAACCAACCAGAGCTTCCAGGGAATAAACCACTACCGAAAGACTATACGCGAACTGACCCAGGGCTCCAACTGCATATGTAGCAGAGAATAGCCATGTTGAGACACCAGTGGAAGGGGATGCCCTTGGTCCTGCTAAGGTTGGACCTCTAGTGCAGGGGAACATGGAGGGGCAATAAGGGGTATGTATAGGGGGAATACCCGTATGGGGGAGGGGGAGGGGAGGGAATGAGGGCTTATGGACAGGAAATTGGGAAGGGGAATAACATTTGAAATGTAAGTAAAGAAATATATCTAATAAAAATTTAAAAAATGTAAAGGCACTAAAATTTAAGAGTAAAATTATGATTGTTCTTTGAAAAGAAGCCAAACTATCTTTCCTCACCAGCTGTCTCTGGAATGTGATTACTTACAAATATGCTTGATAGTTTGTTTCTTCTTTTAATAATCACTCCCCATTAACAAACGCTCCCCATCTAAGTACCCAATAAACCCACCGTTCTGCAGTGAAAAACTTCCTTTTTAAGTGAAAAGCACCATGTTGGAAGCCTATGTCAATCATCACTAAAATATTTTGTATTTCAGTTTAACAATATATGTTACACAAAAATATCTTACAATATGTTTTAATGAAGAGCTTAAATTATTTTATTTTCTAAATCATCATTATGAGAACCTACTCTAATTTTACATTACCAAATCACAAAGCAACATTTAGTCACAATGTATATTCATTTAAAAATTACTGGCTTCAACTTTCCAATTAAAAAAATGAAAAATATTCTATTCCTTCTCCCAAGAAAAACAGCCAATTACCAACACAATACTTTCTAAAACATAAATTTTATTTGTATTACAAATCATTAAAAAGTCAGGTATAGGAGTATGTGGGCAGTACAACTTGAAGTCAATGCACAGTTAAAAATAAGACATGTGGGCTGAAGAAAAGGCTCAGAGGTAAAGCAGTATGCTCAGTTCCCTGAGTTCAATTCCCAGCAACCACCTGGTGGCTCATGACCATCTATAAGATCTGATGCCCTCTTCTGGCCTGCAGGCATATACGCAGGCAGAACATTGTACACATAGTAAGTAAATAAATCTTTTTTAAAAAATGAGAAATGATGAACAGGGTACGTTCAGAAGAGGTGAATCTGGGAGAAGTTAGAAGGAGTAGTGAGATTACATGTTCAAAATACATTGTATAAAATTCTAAAAGATTAATTATAAGATTAATTATATTAAAAGATCAATAACAATTTCTTAACATACATACTATATTGAATTATAATTTCTAAACAAAAGTATTACAGTAAAAGACTTAGAAGAGTCAGGTGTAAGTGGGCACAGCTTTAATCCTAGCACTCAGGAGGCAGGGGCAGGCTGATTGCTGTGAGCTCAAGGCCAGCCTGGTCAACATGGTGGGACCCTGTCTCAAAAATGAACAAATACAAAGGACTAATGAAGGGAAAGGGGACTTGAGAAAAGCTAAAAACTGCATTTTAAAGATCCTACATTCAAATAATTTATTACTTATACAGGAATCTGTTGTTGTAAAAATATAAAAAATAAAAAAAGTATGATTGTCTTTTACCCGGCTAGGTCCTGCACTGTGGTGCCCCAAGATATCTGCTAGATATCTTGGTGGAAACACATCCCAACTCCGCCGCGGCGGCCCAGTGTCTCCTGCCACCGCACACTTTCCTACACTCAAACCCTCACATAAAAGAACACATAACACAATAATCTTAGATCCAATTGATAAGATACAATTGCCCACTTAAACATACAGAGCCCGGTACCATCCAACTTAAAAACATTGATAACAACCTGTAAATACACAGAGCGAGATCTTTATGTCAGCCTCCATTGTCCTGCCTCGGCTTCTCAGCCTCTCCTCCTCCTCTCTTCCTCTCTCTTGTTCCAGTCTCCTCCTCTTCCTTCAAACTTTTCTCCCACCCATCCTTCCTTCTCATCCAATGACAGGCCTCCTTCTATCTTGTATCTGCCTCACCTGTGACATCATCCCACAGGAATCAAGCCAAAACAGGAATAAACTTATTATATAGAATTGGGCATTATAAAACTAAGGGTCTACTAATGTACTATACACAATCTAAATAGGAAATATTCCTAGCAAAAAAAATTCAAGAAGTCACAAAACCCCTGCAAATAAAAGATATTAAGCATTTCCAATATATTCCTATAGTAAAAATAAAAATCCACAAGGCAAACTTATTTTTCTACAAAGGGAATACTATACCTGTAATTTACTTTAAAATGTCTTTTGTGGTAAAGCTTTAAACAACTGGTATCAGAAAAAAATACATCTTTTTCTTTAAATTAAAAAAAAAAGAATATGCCTGCTAAATAAGTAAGGATACCAATAAATCAACACTGAAATGCAGTAGGAAAAGAAAAGCAATGGGGCTTTACATGACATACTGAACAGCCAGATAGAGTACTGGAGACCAACGGAAGACACTGCATTCGGAAGGAAGCCTGAGCAAACATGGCAGCTTTCCTCAGCCAAGAGAACTGTGAAGGCAGACTGAAAACAGAACACTGAAGTAAGTATAAAATGGGAAAAAGAAAGAGGAAGCCAATCTAGGGGGGACACAACATGTTCTTGATTAATAGAGCATAAGAGGGCAGTCAGAGCAAGCATGGGGAACAGGCAGTAAGCAGTGGGCATCTTGTATGGGCTCCCGATACCAGCCTTCAATTCCTCCCTGCTTTCCCTGTACGATGAAAGTGAAATTAGCCTGTTCTTCCCAGATTGCTTTTGGTCATGGTGTGTAACACAGCAGATGAAACTCAAACTTATAAACTGGTACCAGGATTTCAGCATTGCTGCTGCAGCAGATCTGACCTTGTTGCTAGAAAGAGTTATGCGAAAGGAGTTTGGAACTTTGGCCTGGAAAGTTCGTTGGGTGCTTAGAGCTTGACAGGCTGTTCTGTGGAACTTGGAAGAAAAGGATGCTAAGAACAATGCAGATGAAGGAAGCTTGGCTTGAGAAGTCTTTATCAAAACCCTTCATGTTAAATTTTGAGTTAAGAACCTGGGATTTATCTGTTCAGCTAGCGCTGAAGAATCAGCTATGATTAACAAGAGACCAGCACTACCGACAGGAACCTGTTAATTTACTGAAACAAGTGGTGTGTGTTACCTGGGACTGAGAAATCAGCTATGATTACAGAGACCAGCATCACTGAGGTACTGTCCTCTGTGAGTATTTCCTTAGGGCCAGCACACAGAAACTATGGTGGAAAGAATCAAGACTGTATGAGTCTCCCACATGGTACTGACTTTGAAGGCATAAAGAGGATGAAAAGCAGCTGGAACTTAGCACTGTGAAAGGCTAGGTGAGGCCATTGGTGGAAAGCGCAGCCTCAGAGGCAGTGGAGACCCCATGAGTGACAGAATCGTGGAGACCAAATACAAGCAAATGCCTCATAAAGTCATATACCATGATCAGGTTGCTTTTATCCTGGAAATGTAGGGTTGCTTAAATCTGATATTTGACAGAGGCAAAACAAAAAACAAAAAACCATACACTGGAAAAAAGATAACAATAAATGAACCTTCAATAAATGATGCTTGAAAAACTTGCATGACCACATGCAGAAGAATGAAACTAGACCTGCATCTACTGTCCTGCACCAAGTTAGATCCAAGTGGATCAAAACCCTCAATTTGAAACCTGAAACACTAAACTCCTAGAAGAAAATATAAGCAGTACCTGACAAGACATAGGTGCAGGAAAGGACTTTTTAAACAGGACTCCATTTGCCAGAAATTAAGACTAACAACTGACAGGTGGGATTTCATAGAACTAAAAACTTAGGTACAGCTAAGGAAACAACCAACTGAGCACAAAGAAGCCCACGAGATAGGAGAGACCCGTTGCTGTCTACACATCTGTCCGGGATTAATACCCAAAATATACTAAGAACTCAAAAGAAAAAAAATTCAAGGAAATAAATGATACAATTAAAAACTGAGCTAGGCTATACAAAGAACTCAAGAAGTTAGACCGCAGGGAGACAAATAACCCTATTTAAAAATGGAGTTCAAAGCTAAACAAAGAATTCACAGCTGAGGAATGCCGAATGACTGAGAAACACCTAAAGAAATGTTCAACATCTTTAGTCATAAGGAAAATGCAAATCAAAACAACCCTGAGATTTCACCTCACCCCAGTGAAAATGACTAAGATCAAAAACTCAGCAGATGCTGGCAAGAATGTGGAGAAAGAGGAACACTCCCCCATTGTTGGTGGGATTGCAGACTGGTACAACCACTCTGGAAATCAGTCTGGAGGTTCCTCAGAAAATTGGACATTGCACTACCTGAGGACCCAGCTATACCTCTCTTGGGCATATACCCAAAAGATGCCCCAACATATAACAAAGACACGTGCTCCACTATGTTCATCGCAGCCTTATTTATAATAGCCAGAAGCTAGAAAGAACCTAGATGCCCTTCAACAGAGGAATGGATACAGAAAATGTGGTACATCTACACAATGGAATATTACTCAGCTATCAAAAACAATGACTTTATGAAATTCATAGGCAAATGGAGGGAACTGGAAAATATCATCCCGAGTGAGGTAGCCCAATCACAGAAAAACACACATGGTATGCACTCATTGATAAGTGGATATTAGCCCAAAGGTTTGAATTACCCTAGATGCACAGAACACATGAAACTCAAGAAGGATGAACAAAATGCAAATGCTTCACTCCCTCTTTAAAAGGGGAACAAGAATATCCTTGGGAGGAAATAGGGAGGCAAAGTTTAGAACAGAGGCAGAAGGAACACCCATTCAGAACCTGCCCCACATGTGGCCCATCCACCAAACTAGATGGATGAAGCAAAGAAGTGCAGGCCGACAGGAACTGGATGTAGATCTCTCCTGAGAGACACAGCCAGAATACAGCAAATACATAGGCAAATGCCAGCAGCAATCCCTGAACTGAGATAGGGACCCCATTGAAGGGGCTTGAAGGGGCTCGAGACCTCATGTGAACAACAATGCCAATCAACCAGAGCTTCCAGGGACCAAGCCACTACCCAAAACTATACATGGACTGACCCTGGGCTCCAACTTCATAGGTAGCAATGAATAGCCTAGTAAGAGCACCGGTGGAAGGGGAAGCCCTTGGTCCTGCCAAGACTGAACACCTAGTGAACGTGATTGTTGGGGGGAGGGTGGTAATGGGGGGAGGATGGGAAGGGGAAGCCCATCTAGAAGGGGAGGGGGAGGAATTAGGGGGATGTTGGCCTGGAAACCGGGAAGGGGAATAACAATTGAAATGTAAATAAGAAATACTCAAGTTAATAAAGATGAAAAAAAAAAACTGAGCTAGGGATTTAAACAAAGTTCTCAATAGAAGAAACAAAAATAGCTAAAGATATGCATTAAAAAGTGCTCCTCGAGTGCTGCCGTCGCCGCCTGGGACGGAGCTGAGAGACGGACGTCCGCAGGCTGACGAGAGTGGCCAGTTAGCAGCTGCGTGCTCTCCTCAGGCCGGGTCCTGTCTGCACTGCCGCAGGGAGGCCGCCCGGCCCAGCGAACGAAACCAATGCTGGACCTGGAGGTGGTGCCTGAACGCTCTCTGGGGAATGAGCAATGGGAATTCACACTGGGAATGCCTCTGGCTCAGGCAGAAGCACTGTCGCATCATCAAAAATGTCCAGGTTCTCTACAGTGAGCAGTCTCCTCTAAGCCATGACCTCATCCTTAACCTGACTCAAGACAGGATCAAGCTACTATTTGATGCTTTCAATCAGAGACCTAAGGTGATTGAAGTTTATGACTTAACAAAAGTAAAGTTAAAGTATTGTGGAGTGCATTTTAACTCTCAGGCCATCGCTCCTACCATTGAGCAAATTGACCAGTCTTTTGGTGCAACCCATCCAGGAGTGTACAACTCTGCTGATCAGCTCTTCCACCTCAACTTCAGAGGACTGTCTTTCTCTTTTCAGTTAGACTCATGGACGGAGACTCCCAAGTATGAGCCCAATTTTGCCCATGGTCTAGCTTCTCTTCAGATACCCCATGGAGCAACTGTAAAACAAATGTACATCTATAGTGGAAACAGCCTCCAGGATACCAAGTTGTGGACTCGGAGTATTGGCAGATGCCAAAAATGAGAGTATTTGAGCGTGCGGTGTATTTTGGTGATTCTTTGCCAAGATGTTCTTAGCATGCTTGGCTCTCCACACAAAGTCTTCTATAAATCTGAAGACAAGATGAAAATTCACTCTCCTTCCCCTCATAAACAAGTTCCATCCAAGGGCAATGGCTACTTTTTTAACTATTTCACTCTTGGAGTGGACATCCTGTTTGATGCAAATACACACAAAGTGAAGAAGTTTGTCCTGCATACCAATTACCCTGGGCATTATAATTTTAACATTTACCACCACTGTGAGTTCAAGATCCCACTAGCCATAAAGAAAGAAAATGCAGGTGGTCAAACCGAAATATGCACAACCTACAGCAAGTGGGGCAGCATCCAGGAGCTTCTGGGCCATCCTGTGGAAAAGCCTGTTGTCTTGCACAGATCCTCATCCCCAAATAACACCAACCCATTTGGCTCTACATTCTGCTTTGGTCTTCAGCGGATGATCTTTGAGGTCATGCAGAACAATTGCCACATTGCCTCAGTGACCCTGTATGTGGCCCCCCTAGGCCTGATGCCCACCTGAGAACAGCAGAGCTGCCCTAAGGACTTCACTGTTCCCCTCTGTCCATGGAACTGTGCATCACATCCAACTCAGTGGGTCTCTGTGCCACCACCCTGTGTGTTTTCTTGGGCACCTTGGCAGTGTTGAAGGGCTGTGGGACTTGGGTTTGGAAGTAGAATTTGGGCTGAGTTTTCTGCCTTGGGACAGAGGACCCAGCTGTCCAAAGCCTGCTGTCGCCATGAGAGAACACAGTCTGCAAAGAGAAGCACAAACTTTGAGCCTGGATGAGGGCTCTCTTATTAACATGTAATAAAGGACACGCCAGCCCTGTCCTGCACATGGGGAAGACGGGGCTCTTTATCTAAGGACCTGTACCTAGGAGAGAACAGGGTCCTGCTTTTGGCCCGACATTGCCATGTGCTCACCTTAAGGTGAGCAGAGCAGATGTATAGCATGTCAGTAGTACTTGGTTGCAATATTTGCACTACATCCACTTTAGTTACTTGATGAGCTGGCTGTGGCTGGTGTGGCCCACTGCCCTTTCCTGTTTCTTCTGTGTAAATGCTCCTTGCCATGCCCAGGTGCCATCCCCAAGTGGTTGAAATACAGTTTTCTCCCAGGTATGTACCAGGCCTGGTTCCCACTGCTGCTCTGGGAGCCAGCCTTTAAGGTCACCTGTGTCTCTTGGTCCAACCTGGCTGACAGGGCTGCATGTCTCCATCTTGTTTGCCTCTTTTATTTAATGCCAAAGTGTTAGCCAAAGACACCTTCCTCCTTTTGTTACATTACAGCATTCTGTTATGCACTGTGGGCCAGCTCCTTGCCCTAGTTTTGGGCACTGGCCTGGCTACTTGGTTTAAAGCCTAGGGGCTCAAGGAACACTAGGCTGCTTGGTTTCTTACATGGGTCTTGCTAATGGGAAATAGCATATATGTGCTTTAAAATAGTAATCCTTTTGAAAAGAATTGAGAAGAGAAACATATAATTTTATCCCATTTTTAATATTTTGGTTCAGCAACTTGTGATACATAGATGACAATTTTGTGAGTTTTTCAAATGTGTGTACAATTTTTGTAAATAATGACTCTTATAATTAACTCATGTACAGCCTCATCTTGTATAGTTCATGATGAATGTGCAGGGGACCTGCCCCAGCTGTCTGTTGGTTCCTGTACCCACAGCCAGGCCTGTGTGGCACTCCCATGACTGACTGACAGGTGTCTTCCCATTTGGACCTTCATCTGGCCAGAGACCCTGCATATCTCACTGTCAGGGTAGCCAGGACTGTCCCCATCCTCTTGAACAGAGGAGACTTCCTCATCCCAATCCAATAAATTAGCACCTCACTGACAGCTTGCCATATGCTGCCATGTGCTGGGGTGTTTGTACTAAAAAAAAAAAAAAAAAAAAAAAAAAAAAAAAGTGCTCCTCATCCTTGGCTATTAGGGAAATCAAAACAACTTTGAGATTTCTCCTTACCACAGTCAGGAAGGCTAAGATCAACAAAACAACGGACAAAAAAAATCCCAGGAAGGAGTGGAGAAAAGGAACCCCCCCAGTCACTGTTGGTAAGACTGCAACCAGGTATAGCAACTCTGGAAAGCAGTATGGAGGACCCACAAAAAGCTAAAGAATAAGTCAACATAAGACTCAGCCTATGCCCAAAGGACTGTACATCCTACTTGGCAAAAACTAGATCAACCATGTCGGTTGCTTCTTTATTCATAATAGCCAGGAAACGGAAGTAACCTAATATTCTTTTAACTGAAAAATGAATAATGAAAATGTCACAGACACACAGACACACAGACACACACACACACACACACAGACACACAGACACACACACACACACACACACACACACACACACACACACACACACACACACACACCGTGGAGCACTATTAAGCTGTAAGTAAAAACAAACCATATACTTGACATGTACCATGTTGATGCAGAATGCCACAAGTTCTCTCTCATCAGTAGTTTCTAGCTCCAAATTTTTAGAAGTGAGTTACACAACGTGAAGTAACCATGGAAACCAGGAATGTATAAAGGGAGCATGTGGGGAGGGACGTGAGAGAGGAGCAGCAGACACAGGTGCTCCTAAGTGGGAAATGGAAAACCAGGGTAAGGGTAGGTGGGGACTTCATCTGGGAAGAGAGAGGGAGGGCAACACAGATGGAGAAAGGGGGTGAGATAAGGACAAATAACACCAAACTTCATGAAATCATACTAATTTATACTTACCAAAAATTATACACTATACAATGTATACATCATTGACAAAAAGCACAAGAAATCTCAACCCCAGAGTTAACTCTCTAGGCCTTGTGATGCTTAATTATCTGAAGTTATTTGTTTTTATACTTTGTGCATAAGTTGTTGGCAGCTTGAGTGCTGGTGTATAACCTGGTGCTCCTGGAGGCCAGATGTTACTGGCTCCCTGGAACTGCGGTTAGACAATTGCACACCACCATGTATGTGCTGGGAACTGAATGGTGTTCCTCTGCTAGAGAAACAAGTGAGGGGGGAAAAAAAAAGTTGTTTTGTCTCTGATAAGTCTCTTGTAGCACACCTGGCCTTGATGCAGGGAGTCACCCTGAACAACTGATTTCCTGCTTCCACCTCCCAAATGCAGATGTAACAGGATACACTGGAGTTTTCTTTTTAATCGTAGATCTGTTTGATAAATGTGGCAAAAACAGCACAAACGGCTGGGTGAGCAGTCGGCTGTATACAATCACAGAACTCTGCGTGATGCACAGCTCTTCAACTTCATCTCTCAGTCTTTCCACATACACTAAATTTCTGACATCGCAGTCTCTGGTGCAATTGTTTGTGGTAATATTTTCTAATATTTTCATTCTGTAGTGTTGTAGGATTGGTGATTGCTGGGATGGTGCAAAGCTTGGAGTATCCCCTTTTCCCCTTTATGAGCTTTTTGGTTGGTTGGTTGGGTTTTTTTGTTTGTTTATTTGTTTGCCTCATAAGGGTGTGTGAGTGAGTGAGGATTTTAGTCACAGTGGGTAAATGAGGAATTCCTATCCAAAGTGAGCCGCCCTGAAAACTAACAATTTATTCCAAAGAAAGTGGGCGAACATCCCATACACCAAACTCCCCCACAGAACTCCCTGTCCTGGAAACTATGTGCTTGCTACATGAACTCAAAACCAGAGTGCTGGGCCAGTCATAGAACACAAGAGGGCCCAGAAGAAACCCATTTGCTCTAAATGTCCTGAGAAATCTGATAACGCAATATGAAAGCGAGTAACAGCAAGCTTCCCCAGCCAAGGTGGCATGTGAGCTCTCCAGTACAAACTGCCTCTCGCACGGTCAGCCAAGCCACCCTGCTCTAGCAATCCTGGATTTTCCAAGGTCTCCATTCTTGCACTAGCAGGCCATCTCTCAGGTCACTGAAACACAAGATTGACTCTGGCAGCCGCTCGGTCCTAACAGAGCATTCATTCCTTGCACCATGCGTGCGCCCCCTCCCTGGCACTCTGGCTAAGCCCAGGTCCGCAATGAGCATCCAGTGGGTTTCTCTCCGCCTCCCGCCCAGCCCTTCCCCCACTCCCTGCATGCCGGACCTGCCCACCCCGTAGAGTTCCTGAGGTCTTGAGGGCTAGGCTACACCCTGGACTAACCTCCATGTCCAGCACTGAGCGCAAGCCACACAGCCCCAACTTTGAGAAGGCCGGAGAGTTTGGAGAAACACAAAAGCAAAATGAACCGGAAACACAGAGAGCAGAATCCGGTCTAGCGGGGGGCATGCTGAAAGAGACTACATTTCCCACAAGTCTATGTGAAGGACTACCCTGAACCAAAGAAGACAAGGAGTATAGTTTATTTCCCACGGACTGTAACTGTAATTCAGCTGTTTTTAAAGTCCCAAATTTACAAAGGGCTTGTGGGAATATGAGTCCAGCCTTTGACGGCAATGTGTATTGAGTTTACTTCTTATTCTGATCAATACTGTGACTTAAAAAGCTCAGTTGTACGTAGATTCTTGTAGCAGGAGGAAAAATTCACATTGCCTCAATTTTACTTTAAAATAATGAAGCAAGAAGCTACATTGGGACCCACCACAAACTCTTTAGTTTGGTTTTTGAAACTAAGTTTCCTGGAAATATTCTGAAATCTCAGCTACTCTGGGGCTTGAGACAGAAGAATCACAAGTCTATGTCCCAAATTCAAAGTACCAAAAGAGAGAGGGGGCTACTTACTGGTGAAGCACTTGCCTAGAGTGAAGGAGGCCCTGGTTTAACTCCCATTATGACACTAAATCAATGAGAGAAAAAAAACAGTTTTTGTGTGTACACTGGAATGCAGTTTGGGCAGTGGGGCAGGGGACACAAATGTCTCTTACTTATCGATAAGCCCCAGAAACCCTTTGAGATTATCATCTGTCCTTGCCCATGTGTTCCTCCATTAATCCATGTAAGCAATTTAATATTTGAGAGAGCTGTACCAGAACTTCACCAGATTCTCTTCACAAACGCAGACAACTATTCACCACCAGGTTTGTTTTCATGCCATGAACACTGATTTACAATGAGATTACTTCTCAGATGAGACAGTGGAAAGATCAGATTGTTCTCTTTTGTTTCATCACCAAAAGAAACTCATTGTGCTGGGTTTTATGTCAACTTGACACAAGATAAAGTCATCAGAGTGAACCTTGGTGAGAAAATGCTGCTATAATATCGGGCTGTAGGCAAACCTGTAGGACATTTCATTTTCTCAATTAGTGATTGATGTGGCAGGGCAATTGTGGTTTGGTAGTTCTGAGTTCTGTAAAAATTCAGCCTGAGCAAGGCATGAGGAGCAAGTCAGTAAGGAGCACCCTCCATGGCCTCTGTATCAGCTCCTGCCTCCAGGTTCTTGCCCTGTGTGAGTTCTAGCCTTGGCTTCTTCCAATGGACAGCCATTCAGGTAATATAAGCCAAATAAACCCTTCTGTCCTGTGATTGCTATTCTTGGTACTTGACTACATGTGGAATTAACTGGAATCCAGAAATAGAAGGCACACCTATGAGGGATTTTTTATTTGTTTGAATTGGGTAGGTCCCCTTCTAGTCAAGACTTTGAGGTAGATGTTGTGGGTTGCCCTTATGCTGTTTGTATTCTGATGTTAATTCAGCTTCCTTAAGAGGAGCTGCCCCCGGTAGGAGTGGATCACATACTCAGGTGATTTCATGTGAACCTTCTCCCCACTTTGTAAGTGGTCAAATAAAGTCTAGAGCCTGTGATTAGGCTGTGGAAGGGAAAGGTAGACCTGGAGATTTTAGAGAGTGGAGGAAGAGTAGGGATCAAGGGAGGAAGAAGACAGTGGAAGAGGAGATGGAAGATGGGGCAGAACCACATGGCTGCAAGTATAAGGGATTTCATAGCTGGGGGATAGAGTAGTGTAGTGGAAAGTCTGCTTAATCTACCCACGAACCTTATAAGTATTGCAAATGAGTTGTGTGTTTTTCACAGGCTTACTGAGGTTGGGGATTTACTGCCAACCGGTAGAAATACATACTTTTGATTCAAATCTTGAGGTGGGAAGATACAATTTTAATCTGAACCACACCTTCTGCTGGAAGCCTACATAACAGCAGTTTTCAGCATGTAGGTTATGACCCCTTGAGGGTCAAACAACTCTGCATCAGCTACTGACTCCAGGTTCTTGCCTGTTTTCCTGTCCAGGCTTCCTTCAGTGAAGGACTACTGTAGGAAGAAAAGGCACATAAACCCTTTCCTTCAAAACTTGCTTTATGGTCATGGTATTTTTAGCTACTACGCCTACCATATGACGTTAGCTATACCAATTCTTAGGAAATGTCCAAAGGAGCCTTCATCTTACTTCACCGATTCTTGCTCAGCCACAAACATTTCTGATCTCTACAGAATAGCTAGGAAATGTTAACAACCTAAATGTTAACAACAGATAAATGGGTAATGAAAATATGGTACATATATCTGATGGAATGCTATTCAGCTGAAAAGAAAAAAAGGATAATGAAATTTGCAGGTTAAACAAAACTAGAAAAGATTGTATTGAACAAGGTAACTCAAATCCGGAAGGACAAACAATATATATTCTCTCTGTAGTTCCTAGCTCCAAAGACACTAGCTGCAGAAATCAGTAAAGTAAAAAGGGACCATTCCTAGGGTTGAGGAGAGGCAGGAGGCAACAGACAGGAGAATAGCGGGATATAAGTAGTCTGATGGGAAGTGGACTCTAATTGGGGAGAGAGGTCGATAAATACATGAGGGAGGCAGGTAGGATACCAGTAAGAAAGTCTGAAAACATCATAAAGCATCACACTACTAACTGTCTACCTTAAAATTCCTATAATACATGCAAGTTGATGTATAAATCACATTTATAGTTTAAAGGAATTTTTCCCATCTTAGCTAGTGCTTCCTCTAAAAGCCAAAGATTAACTAACAAAAGTCCCAGAACTCCTTTTTTGACTTATTGGCCAGGGTTGTCCAAGAGCCTCCCAAAACACTACAGGTTATTATGATTGTTCTTGGTAAGGTAAGTCACTATTGCAGAAGAGACCAGGCACTGAAATACACATGGCCAAGAGGCCTCAACAAAACTAACCTGAGTGCCTCCTCCCTTTGGACTAGCTTCCATGGTAACAGAAGGTACCATGCAAGCTTCTAAAGAGGGGAAGCAACCAGCAGTCATATACAGGTATGATGTCTATGAACCACAACAATGAACAGCATGGCAAAATTACCCACAGTAGTAGTAGTGACACACACAACTTGGTGGTATACAACAAATCTCTAATTAGACTTAAGACTTCAACAGGAGAAAAAGCTTGCCTAATACTGAAACCCAGTCAACTATCCAGTAAAAACATGAATCTTGAAGAATACAACCAGAACTTTCAGGAACCTCTGAAATCACCATTGTAGTCCAGCATAACCCCTAAGTACATTCCAAATATTTATTCTTATACACATAGGAAAGTGTAGTCCTCATTCCTCATCAAGGAGACTTCTCTTTGCAATAGACAGAAAACAACAAAACAATCAAAATGTAGAGTTGTGGAGCTCAGTCCCAATGGTTAGAGCTACAAAACAACTCTTAATGCCTTTATTATGGAGGAGGTGGCAGAAAGAGTGCAAAGGGAACAGGGAATTTGCTGTGATGTCCTGTCTTCTAGGAATGTCAGATGCTACAGCATAAAGTCCCAACAACATGACTGCCTAAACATGACCTGAACAAGGACCCATTAGACATGCTAACATGGATCAGAAAATCTCAATCCTATAGAAAGAACTATAAGCAACCATGAATGCTGAGGAAGGAATAGTCTTCCTTAGGAATGAGTGCACTAACTAGTTTTCCAATACCAAATGGTCATCCTTGAAAACATGTAAGTAAAAATACCATGGGGCTGGAGAGATGGCTCAGTGGTTAAGAGCACTGACTGCTCTTCCAGAGGTCCTGAGTTCAATTCCGAGCAATCATATGGTGACTCACAACCATCTATAATGGAATCTGATGACCTCTTCTGGTGTGTCTGAAGACAACAACAGTGTACTCACACACATAAAAGAAATAAAAAATCTTTAAAAAAAAAAAAACAATACAGACTTAGAAGGTAGTATTATGTATTTAGGGACATATATATGAAAGAGTGGCCATCGGTTCAAAAGGGATATATGGGAAGGTTTGAAGGAAGAAATGGGAGGTGAGAAATGATGTTATTATATTATAATCTCAAAGATAAATATTAATTTATAATAAGCAGCAAAGAGAAAATATCAGGTTATGGTAAAGAGATGGGAGAACAAATATCAGGAGTCAAGGCTCCCCTGGCCTACACATTTAAGAGGTTAAAGAGAAGAACCACTGACCGAGAGTACTGACTGCTCTTAGAGAAGCCCACAGGTTCTATTCTCAGCATCAAAGCAAGATTGCCAAAAATCATCTGTAACTTCAGCTTCTGAGGATCCAAAGCCCCCTTGTGGCTTCTGTAGGCAATGCATGTACATAACAGACAAAAATGCAAGCAAATTAGCCATATATATATGTATATATATATATATTAAAATGTATAAACATATCTCACACATTTATCTCTCTGTGTACAAATGCCTTAGCTAATCACCATTGTAGTCCAATGTGCACACAGCACACAAACTCCTGGGTTTACATATAAAGATTCTATCCATCAGGGATGTCCCATTCTGTGGAGCTTCAAATTGGGAATGCTGCAATATAATATTCAATGCTAAGTAACTCAGTCCATGTGCTGTTAACCGTTAAGAATGTTCCCTGTGTAGTTGAAGATGACCTTGACTCCAGCCCTCCATCTTCTATGTCCTAAGTGCTGGGACTATAAGCCTCCACCACCATACTTGCTACCAGGACATTCTGCTGTTTGTGACGTTTCTTGTTGTTGTGATATCTGGCAAGTCACATACTGAAGAAGTTTGCTTTGTCTCACACATTGAGGGTCCAGTCCACCATGACAGAAGATGAATGGAAGGATAGGGATGAAGGAGCACTGTGACTGGGTGAAATAAGCAAGCAGAGAAACAGGAACTGCTGGTGCTTGCTCATACCGTTCTCTTGTTTTTCAGACACTCTAGCGTCTAGTGCAACTTTGTAGGATGATGTTGTTATGGAGGGGAAGACAGGTACAAGATAGAATGTGGCCTGTCATTGGATGAGAAAGAAGGATGGGCAGGATAAAAGTTTCAGAGGAGGAGGAGGAGACTGGAACCGAGAGAGGAAAACAGCCAAGAGAACATGGAGGCGGATATTAAGATTCCTCTCTGCACATTTATAGGCTATTATGAATATTCTTAAGGGATGGATGTGTACAGGGCTTTGTATGTCTAGGTGGGCAATTATATATTATCAATTGGTTCAGAGGTTATTGTGTTGTATGTTCTTTCATGTGGTGATTTAATTGAATTCAAGAGAGTATGTGGTGGCAGGAAACAATGGCCTGCCACAGAATTGGGATGTGTATGTCTGGCATGGTGGCAACCTGCCTTGGGATCCAGATGGGTAGAGAGATTGTTGCCAGGCTCAGAGAATAGCCATCAGCAGTGCGATATGGGATAGAGCAAAGCAGGTTAGATGCTTTGCTGACTGAGATGAAGATATCTCACAGATATCTCGGGGCACTACAGTGCTGGATCTAGTGTGGGATCAAATACAGCATTTTAAATAATTTTACAGCAACACAACTTAGCTTTAATCTTCACTTCTTCACACAGAGATAATGTTAGAAGCACTGAACATGTCAAACATGGCCTAGACAGATCAACTTGTCTCTAATAGCAGTGCAATGCTGCATATATCTTTCTCATGGCTGTATCTTCAATGTGTGAAGCACATTAAATACATGAATGTGGACGATGCTGCCCATGCTGCCAAGCTCAATCAATGTTTCTTGAAAGCACATGGATGGAAAGGTCACATGCGTAGGGTACAGAAGAGAGAAGTCTCTGCTTTGAACTCAGATCTTTCTGATGAAATCTGGGTAGGTGAGAGCAGAACATTATTGTATGCATTCCAAAATAATTTACCCGAGAGCCATAATGATGGTAAATCATGCAAAGGTCTGTCAATAAATGGGTATTTGTGAGCTAAGATCACCCAAGAAACTTGGCTCCCAAGTTGTAATACCTTTTCATAATGGGGGTGTGCTTTGAACATTTAACAGGTATAGGCGTTATTCCTTTTGTGAACTTCGCTTCATGATTGTTGTGAATGTATCCAGATCTCACTCAGTTTTCCTTTTCCAGTGCCTCATGAAGATGCCAGCATTGAACACAAACAAATAAAACTATCCCCAGTAAGGAACGGGAAAGAAAATGAAGTCCCATATCAGAGTTATGGTTTCTATTGATGCAGTGAAACACTGTGACCAAAAGCAAGTTGGGGAGGAAAGGGTTTATTGGGCTTACATTGCCATAGTGTGGTCCATCACTTAAAGATGGAACCTCAACTACAGCAGGAACCTGGAGGTAGAAGTTGATGCATGGCCATGGAGTGGTGCTGCTTAACTTGTCTGCTCCACATGGCTTGCTCAGGCCACTTTCTTATAGAAGAACCCAGCACCACCAGCCCAGGGACAGCACTATCCATAAGAGGCTGGGGCCTCCCACATCAACCAATTAAGTAAATACATACAGCCCTGCCTTATGGAGATATTTTCTCAATTGGGACTCCTTCATCTGATGATTTTAGCTTGTGTTCTGAAACTAGCCAGTACGGTATCTAATGAGCAATTAATTTCCTATTAATCAAAGCCAAACTATCAAATAAACAAGATATATGTCAGCATTGGAACAATTTTTATTAACCTCTTTATTAACCTTATTTTTCTCCAGCAAAATCCAAAACTACCAATATATAAGGAAAGGAACTTGCAAGAAGCCAGGGTAAAAAAAAAATCATACACAAAAGCCAACCCTTCTCAGTTATAACTCTGAATGCAAGTGGTTTCACAGACTGATTAAATGACAGATGAATACACTGAATTCAAAAGAGCAGTCAGTCTCTTGTCAAAAACAAAACAGCTAGAAAATACCTACAGAGTTAAACACTGAAAAATCCAACTATCCAGAAGTGGACTGATCAACTCAGGCTTTCCCTGAGGCCCTGATGTATGGAAAGGACCCTGGCCTTCTCAAAACCAAGAACATGCTTGAGAGCCAGTAAAAGCCTGGAACCAGGGCCTAGGGAGCTTTTCTCTGAGAACTTGGTGTACAGAGAAGGAACACAGCTCCTTCTCTTATATATTTGGTTGTGAGCCTAGCCTTTAACGGCTGAGCCATCTCTCCAGCCCCACAGATCCTTCTCTAAGCCAGAAATATGTTTGGAAAAGCTTGGGGCCATAGGCTTGGAGAAGCTGTGGCTTCAGATCCTAAGAACCCAACACTTCTCACTGGAATATGGTAATCAGTTCCAGGCTGCTATGTGCTAGGTCTATTGTGTTCTTGAGTACCTTTTCTTCCTTTTGTGCAACATAGTTTGATTAGCTTCTTGTAGCAGAAAAAAATAAAACAATAAAAAAGAAATACCATCTCACGTTAGCGCCAGCATCAGCGGGCCACATGGCACCAGGGGGGTGTTCTCATCTCTGCAGACTTTCTGGCCAGACTTCTGAAATGTCTATACTCGCTGTTTCCATGGTGAGCCGATGTCATGCCAGCGCTATGAAAGAACTGTGCATCTCGCAGTTAACTGTCGCAAACCCCTTTACCTGGTAAAATCAAAACTCTTGAGGCGTGCAATTTATCAGTCAGATTTATATTACTAAATTCTCACCCCACAAAATGTCCATATAATAAACTCAGAGCCAATTGATATTAATATAAACTTTCCACATAGATAAGACAAATTGTCCTATAATTATCCATCCCTTATAAGATATCCATAGTTACCTGTGGCTATTTAAAGCCACATGGGTCTGGGTCATCCTTCTCTTCCTCCATCTTCCTTCTCCTTCCTTCCCAGTACTCTTTGTCTCAGTACTCTGTCTAGTGTCTCAAATTTTCAGCCCGCCTTTCTTTTTCACTGCCCAATCATAGGCCTTGCCTTATCTTGTGCCTGCCCAAACCTGCATATAGACATCCACGGATTCTTGTTGACTTTGTACCATTGTATGATAGTTCCTGCTGACTCTGTCCATTGTGTGATACTTTCTGCTCACTCTGTCCTATTTAGCCCCACAGACAGAATATATAAAACACTGTACTTCTTAATAAGCTTGCTTGGCATAAGGCATAGGTTGTGCAAGACCTCCTGACCCCATATTTTCTTATATTTTTATGGAGGTTGTGGCCCCTGGGAAAAGAGAATCGACTTGATCTGGATTATATAATTAGTTAAATGTATTAAAGCTGCTAGCACAACACTCGCTGAGTCAAACTTGAGATTCTCATCTAAAAGGGGTGAAGAAAGAATTTTTAAATGTAGAAGCCACAAGACTTTGAGTATCTGCGCAAGCAGCCCAAGAACTGTTCTACTCTGCCAAGATTAAGTAGTCAAAACGACGTCAAAACAGTCCGTAATGGTGTATAAGCAGGTTACAAAAGCCAAAAAGCAGTCAGTCCATCATAGGGAGCAGATAGTCACTGGTCAGAGGTTCTGGGTACTTATCTTCTAGGGACTGGAATAAGAGACAAACATCTAGTGGGTACCAAGATGGATGCCTTGCATAAAATGGGAGTTCCTTAAGCCATCACAATCTTCACTATCATCATTCCTCTGTATCTTATGAACTTTGTCCGGGCCCTTTCTCTCTCAAGACCCCATCACTGAAGAACGACCTGCTGGACCACGTCATCAAACTGTAAAGCAGATGAAACTATAAACACATACATGAGTAATCCTACCTGATAGATTACTTTAAACAAAAACTAATCAGAAGTAAAGAAGAGCACTACTTCATGTAAGTAAACACAGACAAAACTAATGTAAATATTCCCACACAAAACCAACACGTTTTCAGTTCCCCCTAGATAGCATTAAAAGGCTCAGAAATCAAACAGTTCAGAGAAAATAAAAACAGGACATCTCCATATTGCATTCTCACACCTACATAGGTCCTTCAAACAAACCAATCATGTGCAAAGGATCTTCCAAGATAAACATGCAAAACATCAACAAGATTTAAAAGATAGCTACAGAACACTATGCACAACAACAGAATGAATATGCTCTGCTCAGTGGCATATCTTCTCTAAAATAGACCACATTACAGGCCACAAGCCAAACCGTTAGAAAGAAAGAAATTAAGGAAGAAAGAAAGAAAGAAAGAAAGAAAGAAAGAAAGAAAGAAAGAAAGAGAGAGAGAAAGAGAGAGAGAGAGAGAGAGAGAGAGAAAGAAAAAAAGAAAAAAAGAAAGAAAGAAAGAAAAGAAAAAAAAAAAGAAAAAAAAAAAAAAAAAAGAAAGAAAGAAAGAGAGAGAGAGAGAGAGAAAGAAAGAAAGAAAGAAAGAAAGAAATTAAAAAAGAAAGAAAGGAAGAGAAAGAAAGAGAGAAAGAAAGAAAGGAAGGAAGAAGCAAGGAAGGAAGGAAGGAAGAGGAAGGAAGGAAGAGGAAGGAAGGAAGAGGAAGGAAGGAAGGAAGGAAAGAAAAGAAATGAATCTTGTATATCCTATCAGAACTCAATGTACTGAAACAATCTTCATTATATGGAGAAAAATGAAAACGCTGGAATAAGACAAATGCCCCTTATGTAACTCTGTCTTCCTTGTCATTCACTTCAACATCACCTGTCCCTCCAACCTTCAGCACAGCTACTCCATCTGAAAGTTCAGCTTTTCCTTTTCATATTCATTAGTGATGTCTGGCTGTTCAGTGATTTCTTGAGTACATTTTTCAATGTGAGCTTTGTCACCTTTTCCTTTCAAAAGTAGGGCATCATCATGGTGACAATGACCTCTCCAACTTTTCCTACGTCATGAGCTTGAACATCTTCAAGATTTAGATTCAACCCCTCTTCTCCAAACACAGCAACACCAGTAGTGATAGCCATATCTTTAAGCTGGTTCTTCCTATTGTCCATAGACCCTGGACCTTTGACTGCTACAACCTGAAGAACAACTTTTAGCCTGTTCAAAACCAGAGTGCTTGGAGCTTCTCCGTCAACATCTTCAGTGAGTATGACCAAGGGCTTCCAATGAGCATTGGCAATTTCAAGAGAAGGTACAATGGACTGAACACTAAAAATTTTCTTTTCACTCAACAAAACATAGGCATTTTGGAATTCATATTTTTGACTTTTGATGTATTAATAAAATATGGGAAATATATTCTCTATCAAACTTCATGCCTTCAATAATTTCTAGGTCATCATTCAGGGCTTTTTTCATCCTTCATTGTGATGCCCCCCTTTCTTCCAACCTATTTCATTGCATCAGAAATTATGTTCTCAATGTTTTTGTCTCCATTTGCAGAAATTGTAGCAACCTGAGCAATTTATTCAAAAGTTGTCATGGGTTTAGATTGTTTCTTAAGTTCAGCAATTACAACATCAAAAGCCAACATCACACCTCTCCATAATCCCAATGGATTAGCCCCTTGGCTGATCTTCTCAAAGCCCTCCTTGGCAATAGACCATGCCAGAACAGTGGCAGTGGTGCCTTCCCTAACCTCTTCTTTGTGTTATTGGCAACATCCTGAACAAGTTTAGCTCTGATTTTTTTTTATTTATGCTTCAAATCAATTGACTTTGTGACAGTGACCCTATCTTTTGTCATCTTGGGACTTCCCCAACTCTGTTCAATAATCACTGTTCTTCCTTTATGCCCCATTGTAACAGCTACAACATCAGCTAGAAGGTCTACACCTTGAGGCATGAAGAGGTGGGTCCTGTGATGGCCTAGTGTGGGAACCTTGAAACAAAGAAAGAGGGCTCTGAGGTCCCCTGCTATGAGAAGTGCAGGCTGCTCTGAGCCACAGTGCTAGACACTGGAAGCTGCCGGCTTCCTTAGCAGATGTTGGATGGAGTATGATTTAATTCAAAGGCTGGTTTCTTTGCTTTTAGGAGATTTATATACAGATTTTGTCCGAATCACTTGGGGAATTTCACCCACGGTTTGGAACTAGGATAGGGAAAATTACTGACTCCAAGTAAAGAGCAGTGATAATTGTCTGCTATGAATAGGTATGGCTGCCTGTGGCTCCAGGTAGAGAGCCTAACAGATGCACAGTGTAATACAGTCTTCTGGAAATTCATATTCTTTGAATGTGGGTGCCACAGGAATTTTGGGTTAATTTCCTGGCATGGCAGAATAGAAAAAGCCTAAGAATAGGCTCATACAGTATTTTAATTTACTTCTTTTGTTTTGGATTGTTTTAATTTTCAAAATATGTGTGATTTTGAGTTTTGTGCTTACATTATTCCTCTAGGAGAGAGGTCTGCTAAAGGTTTTTCTGGTTACTGGCTGCATTGGCTGATTTTGTGTGTCAACTTGACACAAGCTGATCACATAGAAAGGAGCCTCCATTGAGGAAATACCTCCATGAGATCCAGCTGTAAGGCATTCTCTCAACTAGTGATCCAGGGGAGAGGACCCAAACCATTGTGGGTGGTGCCCTCCCTGGGTTCTACAAGAAAGCAAGCTGAGCAAGCCAGGGGAATGGAGCAGTAAGCAGCACCCCTCCATGGCCTCTGCATCATCTCCTGCCTCCAAGTTCCTGCCCTGTGTGAGTTCCAGTTCTGACTTCCTTTGGTGATGAACAGCAATGTAGAAGTGTAAGCTGGATGAACCCTTTCCTCCCCAACTTGCTTCTTGGCCATGATGTTAGTGCAGGAATAGAAACCCTGACTAAGACCCTGGTTCAAGGATATGCTGATTTGGGAGAAAAGTTTTGTCTTTACAGTTTTAGAAAAGGTGATTAGTGTATATACACCTTCCAGAGTTATATGGGTCAGATATGACAGAGGAAGACTACCTGAAAATAGATTCAGGTGGATCAAACAAAAAAAAGTTCTTTGTGCTATCCTTCACATGGCACAAATGATTTATTAGAGCACAGTTTCATCTTAACCAGTCTGTACACCCTACACAGACTGAAACAATCCACACAGATATCTCGATGATACTTAAATTTTGTTTTGAGATTTGTATATTGCAGAATGTACAGCTTTGTTGAGATCAATCGTCAGACATGCTGAACTGACCTGCCTGAACTCCTGATCTCAGGGACTTTCAGCTGGATCCAGTCAGGACAGACATCAGAGACTACAACAATGGTTGGTGTGGCCTTCTTAAGGCCAAACAACTCCCCCATTTTTCCTACTCCCCAACCCTTCAAAGATATCTCACTGCCCATATACAGCTAGTTATGAAGACTCATCACCCCAGTTCCCTGGACTTTGGGGGACTGAAGGTGGTTATTCTAAGGTTGTCTTTCGGGGGGAATTTAGAAATGGTCATAATTTAATGGGGGGGATTATCTAGAATAGATTGTATAGCCATAATCTCATTTGATAGTAATCTTTACAATAGTTATTAAATTGAAGTCATAATTTCTTATTGTGGTATAGAATTTATTTTGATACAAATTTAAGGTTTTCATTGATATGGATTTCCTATTGATGTAAAATTGAGATTAACATTCTTACTCTCATATAGGCATTGTGCCTATACAATACATTTAAGAACACAACAAGGCTTGGACCCAGTCTTTCTATAAATGTCATTACAAACTGATGTGAGATGATTAAGCACATGAGTTAAGGGCTATAGAACAAATTCATGGCTCTGAGTTTACTGTTAGGGTGTTTTCAAGATATTTTTATTAGACATAGCTAAGAGTAGTTAATGGACAATAGTCCAGATTACTTTACATAGTTTTCAAAAATGTCAGAAATCCACAGAATGTGACAATTAATGTCATTTATTCATTTGTTGAGACATAGCTACTCCCCATTTATAGATTCAAAGAAGCAGCTGAACATCTCTACCTCCAGGTGAGGTATATTGTGGCTAGGTAGCCACTGGGCAAAAATTGTCTATTTCTCCTACAGACATGTACTGTTCTTGAGAGGACACAAGTTACAAGTTAGGACAGCTTAGTTTTGCCAAGACAGAATTATCTAGTCCTTAATTCCTGTTTCACTAAGGTCTGTCAGATTCCTGGGCCAGAAGGCTGAAGATTGATGCTCCAACTTCCCGACATACTGGGGCAGCTGTCTCTACAAATTGTTTCAGGTCTAGAAGCTGTGTTAGGCTTCTTATATTTTCCAATATTAGTCACTCTTGGGTTTCTGATGGGGTTGAAATACTAGTTATAGTGTCACAGCCAACCCCAGCTATTTAACACTAAGAAAATATATTTGAGAAGATAATTTTCAGATAGTATACAAGCTAAATCAGGACATAACAGATATAAAATTATAAGCCTTTTTAAGTTAGGATAGATGGCAGAGTGCTTTATTTGACAAAATGGTGGACTGGGTATTATGTGTATCTTATATGTTATAAATTACAGAATGGTAATAGTTATGCTAAATTTATATCTGAGAGAAAAGGGCCTTTTAATTGGGCAAAAAAGGGGGAAATGTAGATTGCTGTCTGTAAGTGGGTGAGGGCAGGGGAAAGACAAGCCTGGAGCCTGTGATTGGACAGGAAGGTAGGCTGAGTGTTCTTGGAAGATGGAAGAGAAAGGAGGGAGAGAAAGGAAGGAAGCTGGTGGAAGAGAAAGATGATCCAGATTCTGCATGGCTTTAAATAGCCACAGGTAGCTATGGACATCCTATAAAGGGGTGGATAACTACAGGACAATTTGTCTTATCTAAGTGGGCAGTCTATATCAATATCAATTGGCTCTGAGCTTATTATGTGGACATTTTGTGGAGTGAGAATTTAGTAATATAAATCTGATTGATAAATTGCAAGCCTCTAAAGTTTTGATTTTACAGGGTTATGGGGATTTGTCACTGCTACCCACAGAGAGCAGAAAGCTGGGAATGTGAACAGAATCCACACAAAAGAACTACGAGATTGGCGGTGGCTACATGGGGCTAACCATAGAAGTGGCTGACTACTGGGGCCAGAGAGTAGCTGGTGTTAGGATAGGATGGTGATGGTGCATTTTTTAGTATTTCCCACCACATCCTAATATCTCTACTTTTCCAATATTGTTCTCAAATTCTTTAAGAAAGAAAGAAGAAAATATAGATAGGCGAAGGGAAAAATTAGAAAGGAAAAAAAATCATGACATGAATGTATACTAAAAGACCTTGCTGTATACACTACCAAAACTTTAAGTATGATCATGTTGGCTCATGTTATGCCATCTTGACACAAGCCAGAGTCATTTTGGAAGAGAAGCTCAACTGAGAAAAAGTCCCTACCAGACTGGCCTATGGGCTAGTCTGTGGGGCATTGTCTTGACTAATGTTAATGTTGGAGGGCCCAGCTCACCATGGGCAGTGCCGCAACAGGTCTTGAGGTCCTGGGTACTGTAAGAAAGCAGGCTGAGGAGCTGGAGGGATGACTCAGCAGTTAAGAGCACTAACTGGTCTTCCAGAGGACCCAGAGGTTCAATTCCTAGCACCCACATGGCAGCTCCCATGTATTAATCCAGTTCCTGGGATTCTGACATCCTCACACAGACATATGTGCAGGTAAAACACAAAAACACATTTAAAAAGATTTTTTAATTAAAAAATGAATATTTATTAAATGAAAGGAACAAAAGAAAGAAAGGAAGGAAGGAAGGAAAAAAAGAAAGAAAGAAAGAAAGAAAGAAAGAAAGAAAGAAAGAAAGAAAGAAAGAAAGAAAGAAAGAGCGAACAAGTGAGCTGAACAAGCCATGGGAAGGGAGGCAGTAAACAACATTACTCCAAGCCCTCTCTACTGTTCCTGCCTCCAAGTACCTGCCCTACCTCATTTCCTACCCTGACTTCACAAAGTGATGGATTGTTACCTGGAAGTGTATTTTAAAAAAAAAAGAAAGAAAGAAAGAAAGAAAAAGAGCCCTTTCCTCTCCAATTTGCTTTTGTTGACAAAATTTTCTACTTCGTTAGAATCCCTAATTAATACAAAGATAAACACTATCAGTAAAATAGCTGTTCGCAAAAATCAACACCAATATTTGCCTCTGTAAAAGAAGACGCTTGCAGAGGAAGTAATTAGGACAGATAGCACCTAGTTTAGAAAGCTTTTTCAAGGTGACATCCAGGAATAACCCTAACAAAAGAAGTGAAGGGCTTTTTTATAAGCAAAATTTGAAAATACCAAAAAGCATCACTTCCAGGAAGGCAGAAAGACATGTTCTGAGATTTGCAGAGCTCACTTTGTAAAAACACCTAGAGTAATAAAAGCATTCAATACATTCAGTATAATTTATTGCAAAATTCCAATGACAAAGAACTAGAAAAACACATAACTCATTGCCACATCTAAGCAAAGCAATTTATGAAGAAAGAACCATCAAATGTCTATTACTTGACCTGAAACAATACTACATAACCATAGTGATAAGGACTACATGGTTGTCATATAAAACAATTATGTAAATAATGCAATGTAAAATGCACCCAGAGAGACAGCACTAAATTAAAGGGCACAAAATATTTGACAAAATTTCCAAAAATATGCACCACGATAGAGAGGCTTTTGAACAAATACTCCTGGAAAATTAGATATCCAAATTCTTCCAAAAGGAAGATTAAAATTAGATTTATTTCACCTATTTTACACAAAAATAAATTCAAACTGGTTTGAAAGATATTAAACTTGAAATGCAAAAAACATCATAGTGCCTTGTTATACAAACATGCACTCATTCAAACCACATTACACATTTTTCCTTTTTCTGAATTTTTGCAGAGAAGTTATATTAACATATTAATACTATATCTGTGATGGCATGGGCATGACTCTGTGTGCATTGAAAGGAAACAGTTTTAAAAGAATGGGGTAATGAGGGAAGAAAACACTGATGCATATGTATCAAGTGCCATTTACTATTTTCATTAGTAACATTTCCAGTTGATGTAATAAAATGCAAGAGAGATTTGAAGGAGAAAGAGTTTAATCTGGCTGGGGTGAAAGGTTACTCTCTACCATTGTGATGGTCTGAATAAGAACAAACCCAGAGGCTCCTGTATTTTGAGTCTTTGGTTCTCAGTTGGTGGACTATTTAAGAAGGATTAGTGGTGTGGCCTTTTCAGAGGAGTATGTCGTGTGTGTGTGTGTGTGTGTGTGTGTGTGTGTGTGTGTGTGTGTGTGTGTGTGTGTAACAAAACATATTCTCTGATGTGTGAAGAATGAAAACGGCAGGATCTCTCACATATAAATTAAAATGCTGCAGATTAGAATTGTTCAATAGTTTTCCAATACCTTTTTGGTTTTCCTCGTGAATGCTCTGGTGTCCAGTGAAGTTTGAACAAACCTAAAGGCTGTGTGACACTATCTCGTGTATAGAGTCTGGTGACAACTCAAGTATAAGGAAGAGTGAAAATCTTTCGCAAATTTATTGCTGTCTTACTCTGCTTTCTCTTCCCATTGCAAATGTCATGACCCCAAACAACTTAGAGGAAGACACATTTCAGCTTGAAGCTTAAAGGCTCATCATCCTGGGAAGCCAGAGCAGGAACTAAAGCAGAAACCATAGAGCAGCTGTTCTCAACCTGTGGGTTGTGACTCCTTTGGTAGATCATCTGTCTACGAGATATTTACATTATGGTTCATAACAACATCAAAATTACAGTTTAGAAGTAGCAATGAAAATAATTTTATGGTTGGGGGTCACCACAAGATGAAAAACTGCATTGGGGTCACAGCATTAGGAAAGTTGAGAGGCACTGCTGTAGAGGAAATATGCCTGCTTGCTCCATATTTGGATCTGCTCCTTCACCCAGATTTCTCTATAACCCAGGGACACTTGCTATGGAATGGCACTCCTGACCCTTGGGTAGACTAACGCACATCACGTAGCAATCAAGAAAATGCCCCCCAAAATATGCCTACAGGCTAATCTGACTGAGTCAAATACCTAATTGAGAGTCCCCCAGGAAATGCTAGGCTGTATGATGTGGCTGTCTACAGCTAACAAGGACATTTGCATCTATAGGGTGTTCTCACCTGTGTCAATTCTTTGGCGTTGATAAAGACTTGAATTGTCATTCAAGGCTTAGGCACAGTGTTTGTACATGGAGAGTGTCTCTGCAATATGAGGTCTTTGGGATACTTAGGGTGTGAAGAACAGGTAAAGGACTTGTCGCACACATTGCTTTTGAAGGCTTCCTCATCAGAATGAATTCTCCAATGTTCATACAGACATGAGGAACAAATGAACCCTCGGCCTTTTCTGCACATGTGTAGGGTTTCTCTCAGGTGTGAATTGCTTGTGGTTGAGCAACAGCCGAATGATACATAAAACATCTGCCATGTCCTTCCCATGTGAAGGATAGCTGTCTGAACACTCTTGCATGCTTTACATTAAGAACCTTTGAAAGGTCTTTCGACATCTCTCACATTCAGACGGTTTTCCCTCAAGACGAATTTTACGGAGGTTAGAAAATGTTGTCTGAATAGTAAAGCACTCGCCACATTCGTCACAGGTATATTGCTTCATTCTCTTATGGGTTCTTGCATGTTGAGTAACGTCTGAAGGACTGGGAAAGGCTTTGCCACATTCCTCACACTCATAAGGCCTCTCCTCAGAGTGAATTCTTTGATGTCTTTTAAGGTCTGAAGAACAGTAAAACATTTTGCTGAGAAACCTGACTACAGCTAGATGGGAGTGAGTCAGCTAGTACCAGTTTAATAAACTTTACTGTAAACATCTTAGTTGCGAGCAGAGGATTTTCCACAGCCAAGCTGGAAAGAGAGCTCCCTGAGAGAGCAGGCTTCAGGGGGCAGGCAGCCGCCGACCAGTCATGCCAAGGAGATTCTTGGATGGACTGAAGCAGCAGCAGACTGATGGCTGCTCCCAGAACCGTCCCTGTCGCCCTCTCCTCAGTGCTGATTTAAATCCTGACTCAGTAGCCCAGCTTGGTTAGAACAGCCCCTCCAAAGAGAGGTTCTCCCTACTTCCTAGATGCCCCATGACAACTCCTTCAAAGACGGAACCACCTGCCCACTCTGCACAATCCCTCAGGCCTGGTGGGCTGCACGGCAACCTGGACCAACCTTCACCTCAGAGATCCAACCCCAGCAGGGTAGTAAGAAACTTGAGTCCAAATTGGAGGACTCGCTGTGAAGGGCTAAACTTGCGCAGAGAGAGCTCAAAGGAAGCCTAGGGTTCCCTTGCTTGTTACGTCACATTGAGGGAGACTACATTTCCCATAAGTCTGTCACATTGAGGGAGACTACATTTCCCATAAGTCTGTGTAATAGAGATCCAAGAATCGCTGAATCCTGTGTGGTGTCGGAAAAGGATAGAAACACTCAGTCTCTGCCGCTAGAGGGAGACAGTCAGTCAAAATCCGTCTGCTTTTAAAATCCTCTGCTCCCAACTAAGATGTTTACAGTAAAGTTTATTAAATTTACTAGCTTTTTTGGGTCACTTTACTGTGGTTTCACACTCAGCTCTGCGAATTATAAGAACTTCATTTTAACTCAATTTTTACTTTGAGACAACTACAAAACACTACCTTGAGAAGTCATAGCTAAGCCTTTCAAATGAGTTTTCAAGACAGGCTCCGATGGCAGCCTCTTGGTGACAACTACTCATGTATTGAAATGAAAAGAACGAATTGAGCTGGGTGATGGACAGGTTCCATGAAGTCAGGAGGCCTTGATTTTAGTGTGTGACGCTGAAGACAGCCAACACAGGAGAACCAAACACAGTCTTGCGGTGTCAGGGACACAAAGATATTATCCCCTGAATATCATGGTCTCAGAAATACTTTCCTGGGAAAACCAAACGAGCTAGGAACTCACTTTGGATATATGTGCCCTCCTGTCTTTTCTTGGGACTTATTACTCCTGTATCTGTCATTGCTGAGGTCAAATCATTTGCAAACCCTATACATCTTAGTACTTGGATGAGAGACACTGATTGTCAAGAAAGCGATTTCTGAACAGAGACACTGGGAAGTTCATATTTCATTTTCTCTCACCATAAGTCACTCACATTTTTCTCTGTGTTTTTTTTTCTTGTGATTACTTCCTTGAAATGATTGACCATGCGTTGAGTCATAGTAGGTGACAGGTATAGAATATATTTACATTATAATGTATGAAGGAAATGAATACCTCGCATTCTGTGGTAAAGAAAGAGGCAGTAATGACGAGAATCCTACACTGTTAACAGAAGTATGTCTTCAGAGACAGTACAAAACGATACCACCAGTATGTCTATGGGTTTCCTGAGGAGAGGTGTGCTAATGAAGGGGCCTACAATGTATCTGTGGTAGTGGTATTAGCTCAGTATGTGTGGGCACAGGGGCCCTTGAAAACTGCACGAGCAAAGAGTCTACTCTACTGGATTTTTCAGAATCATATTTTTAGCATGACTTTTAGCAGGTATTTAATCATGTATTTTGTACGTATATTTTTAAAAGGAGGAAATATTACCTTCAAATATCAATTCCTTTTCTAAAGTATAAACTTATCATTTAATTTTCTTTTCTTGGTTTAGTCCAGACAGGTTTTCTCTGTGTAGTCCTATCAGTTCTGGACCTGAATCTGTAGACCAGGTCGGCCTCTAACTCAGAGATCTACCACCTACTACCTCCTGAGTGATGGGATTAAAGTTGAGCACCACAATGCCCAATGGAAAATTTCTAATATATTTTTCTTTAAATTTTATAAAAGCATATCTGTGTGTGTGTCACGTGCGCGCACACACACACACACACACACACACACACACACACCACACATTTTTTTTTTTTGTGCATGAGCCTGAGCATGTCAGAATAAGGGCTCTGATCCTCTAGAACTACTACTACTTGTGCTTGAGAGCCACCATGTGCTTGTTGGAAACCAAACCCAGATCCTCAGCTGGAAGATTAAGTACTCACAGCTACTTTAGGCTATAAGCATAGATTTTGAAGTCATTTGGCAAACATTACTTCCTAATGTAGAGTGTTTCAAAGGGGAAATTAAATGAACAAGATATACAAACTATCTTATTAGAGGTAATAGATAAATTTGTCAGCAGAGTCTAAACAAACATATTTGGCCTAAGAACTCAGCTTCTGGTAGACTTTTCCACAACTATGCCTGGATTACTATTATCCTGCTGAATGAGACTCTCTCTTGGAACCTGCATGTACAGTTTGTACCTGTACCATGGTAGCACCTCCTCCTCCTGAATTAAATAGTCCTACAAGGAGGAAATGGAGACTGCAGAACAGCAGTTGTGAATGAGTGCTGCATCCTTAAGGATTGGCAGCTGACAGATGAGTCAGTACCCTCTCAGGTAGGTTTCCATGTAACAGACACAAGCATACATGTACACACATATACACATGTTGGGGTTTGGTCTGGTGATGTTTGTATTCATATGTTATGTACCCCAAGACCTGGTTGCCCCAAGAAGAGAAAATTTCCATATATAGCAGCCTTTGTTGTACAAACTTTACTCCCCATCTGAAACCATTAGTTAAATAAAAATGGCTACAAACAATTACTGGGAAGAATAAAGAAAGGTAGAATATAAGTTATGGACCTTGGGGTTAAAAGGGGCCACAAGGGAGAAGAAAGAAGAGAAGGAGCCAGTAGGAGGAGAAGACCAAGAGTATGAGAAATCTGAATCATGATTGACCAGAGCACATGTCTGACTGAAATGCTTCAGATCTGAGAGACAGTGCACAGTGGATGGTGGTGCATGAAGGGAGCTGACTTGTGCTGTTTGGGAGACAGGAGAAGCTGCTGACCTGGAGATGCTGTGCTGACCTAGGTTGGACCACTGCCCCTGGTTGCAGGTCTGATCAGACAGATCAAATTTTTCATAGTATCCTGTTGTTAATGACATCATGTGTTGGTGATTAGAAACTTGTTGGCATTGCTTTGTGGGGAACAATTCTTCTCTTTGCCACTCTGGACCGGTTTTTCCCATATTTGTTCATTTTGTTTGCGATTCCTCTCTGTTGTTTTCTGTTATGACCTTGTGGTGTTTTTTTTTTTTTTCTGACTTTACCTGAATTCTTCCAAACTGAGCTTCGTACCCTCTGAGATCTGACACTTCCTTCATCCACCTGCTTCCAACTCTGCAGTCCTTCCCTGATGCATGCTCCCTGTGGTATCCATTCCCCTGTGTTCCTCTAGAACGTCACCACATACCCACATATCAACAACAGTAATCTGTGTACCTAAAATTTACATTTATATTTGGATATATAACATTGAAACTTATAAACTATCACATACATATCCATTTTAGTACCCAGTTTCCCTATGGTATGCAGTATCTTTTTCAATGTTCCAATCATAAGCTGTGAGTCAAACTATTACCAAATGTGATGCTGTGTGTCAAAATATTACCAAATTTGTTAACTTAAGAATTAAAGATTGCTGCATGTCCTATTTTTGTGGGTCAAGATCCTGGACAGAGACCTGTGAACTGGCACCTTCATGATGTTTCTATTATGTTTTGTAATTGATGGATACACTTGGTCTGAAAAGGAAAGTCTTTAGTTGTTGGAGGCCAGTCAAGAATCCAGCACCGTGGGGCTGGGGATTTAGCTCAGTGGTAGAGCGCTTACCTAGGAAGCGCAAAGCCCTGGGTTGGTCCCCAGCTCCGAAAAAAAAGAACAAAAAAAAAAAAAAAAAAAAAAGAATCCAGCACGTCCGCTCTTCCTCTCTCTCTCTCTCTCTCTCTCTCTCTCTCTCTCTCTCTCTCTCTCTCTCTCTCTCTCTCTCTTCTCTCTTCCTCTCCTGCTTGACACGAAAAAAAAAAAAAAAGAATCCAGCACCATTTTGCTATCTTTGACATCTCACCCTCTCTCTCTGAAATCAGAGTTGTATGGATTCACTACCCCGAAAAAATTTTCCTTGAGCCTGAAAAAAGAAACACAAGAGTGTGTAGCCAGTGGGCTGTGAGGTGTCACACAGTAGTATATTTACAAGAGACCTGGTTTTTGAGACTGTTCAATTTATCCACAAAAGCATTCCTTCAATGCCATGCTGTCAATAAAGATTACAACAATCAGATATCTCTCTCATCAAATGTGGTACAGGGACAAGAAAGTCTTCCCCTGGAGAATCTCTCCCAGGTAGAGTGCTTCAGGACCTCTGCGGGCTTCACACACATCACCAGGAAGTCCTTCATTTCTGGCAGAAAAGGCGCATGGCACTAGTGGAGGTTCATAAGTTCTTTGAGGGCATCACCTAGCTCTGACAAACTGCCCCGTGTCATCTAAGCAACAGTACAGAAAGCCAGAGCCACCCAGAGGCCAGTATCAAAGTCACCTTGATGATATTAGAGGTCTGAGACTCTGGGTCTCAGGAGTACAGCAGAAGTAAGGCCTACTGTTTAGTTTCAGTTCTTAAACTCTTTGGGTTTATCGGCATGAGACTTATCAGGTTCACCCTGCATGTAGAAATGCATGCCATGCCATGCATGGGCAGATGAATTTGAGAATAGTTTGTCTCATAGCACTCTTGAGTCTTCTAGATCCACTTCAGGTCATCAGACTGGGTTTCAAGTAGCTTCTCTGCTGAGCATCCCACAGGCTTTAGAAAGTTCCTAAGTGTCTTCATATGGTTGTTGTTAGCATTCTGCCTAAGCTCCACCCCCTCAGTTACCTGGCAACAGCCAGGTATGCTCCACCCCTACAGTTGCCTGGCAACAGCCAGATGTGCCTGACACTACTGAAAGGGCTGCTTGTCCCCCACCCCCTCACTCTCTTGCTCTTGCTCCTTCCTCTTGTTCTCTCTTGCCCCTTTGTCCCTTCCTTCCCCATTCCCCTCCCCTCTTCTCTTCATGTGCTCAAAGCTGACCTCTACCTCCTTCTCTCCTCCTCTCCTCTTCTATTTCTCTACTTCTCTCTTTCTCTACCATCCTAACTCCCATCTCCAGGCCCTGAATAAACTTTATTCTATACAATACCGCCACAACTGTGTGGCTGGTCCCTCAGCGGGAAGGGATGTCTCAGCATGGATCCTCTGAGGAACCCCCTTTCCTCAGACCTCCATAGAATATATCCCCTGTCTCCTTATTCTTTTATTACACAGTAGTTATAACCTGGCAGCCATTTTGATTGTGAAAGCTTCCTTCTGTCTCATGTGGTATTGGATCTTGCAGTACAGCATTTTAAGCCACATCCAGTGCTATTCATACTTTCTTATGTGTTTGATTTCTAGTGTTCTTGCATATATTTGCAGTTATTATTCTGACATTTTGTTTACTTATCTGAATTCTCATTCAGACCCTTAATGTAGGTCTTATGTTCAAAGCATGTTTGTGATTCTGTTGTTTTCCTTTTTTTCTTTTTAAATTTCCTATCCATGTTTTCTATTCATAGGCCTTACAATGCTTATTGATACTAGGCGTTAAGAATCATGGCAACCTCTCCAGCTAGAATTTCAATGACTTTTATAACATGTTACAGGAATCTATCCCTTAGACTGTAGCCTATTCTTATTGGCTGGATCTCACCATTCAAGATGTCAGCCCTTCCCATTGGTTGTCTAAGGGAAGCAAGTGAAAAGTCAGTTTTTAGTCACACTAAAATGAGACAGAAATCAATTGCTCTATTTTTAACATCCTTAGGGAGGAGCCTGAAAATTGGAGACTATCCAGCAAATCCTGCCTTGCTAGTCCATACTTGGATGGGGCACGAGCAAGCACAGTACTGTGACTTTTCCTTCTGTCCACCTCTTCTTGCTGGATAATGAACCCAGTCTGCATACATCTGAGCATCTCTTTACCCCTCCCCCTTTCTTTAATATACTCTTCCTTAGGTTGCCATCTTCTGCTGTGCTGAACTGATCAACAGTCTATGAGTTCCTAACAGTGGTTTATTTTTACCATATCTCATCTTTGGGGGAGGTATAAATACCATGCATTTCCATGGGCTGTAATTTGGTCTTTACAATATCTTAGTATGTGATAGTGTTATCTTTCTATTCCTTTGGGTGGATCAATAAACTTTGTGAGCATGCATGAGTAAAGCACATTGGGAAGGAAATGCATTCAGCTCCAAGTTTCTGGCACAACAGTATGGAAATGGAGAATATTTAGAAGAGTGTGCTTCTCTACAAGATCCCTCTTCTCTACAATACTGAAGAAAGGAGAAAAACTCCACGAAACGCCCCAGAAAGAGCTGGAGAGATGGCTCAGTGGTTTAGAGCACTGACCGCTCTTCCAGAGGTCCTGAATTCAATTCCCAGCAACCACGTGGTAGCTCACAGCCATCTGTAATAGGATCAGACGCCCTCTTCTGGTGTGTCTGGAGACAGCAACAGTGTACTCATATACATAAATAAATCGTTTTAAAAAGTTTCAGAAAAAGAAGTAGATGCCTTCAAAAAAATCAAAAACTCTAAGGAGCTACCTACCATTAGCAAGGTAAGGAGAGTGTAAGGTGGAGAAACGTGGCTGCGAGTGGATCATGCTGGCAGTGCCACAAGAAACATCAAAACACCGTTGTGGCTACAAGAAGGTACTCAGCTCCTGAGTAAGAACTGCATGAAAACTATAAGAAATTCAGGGATGGCTGTTGCATTATGTTTAAAAAGGAGGTTTCTTTTTTTTTTTTTTCTTTTCTTTTTTTTGGAGCTGGGGTCCGAACCCAGGGCCTTGCGCTTACTAGGCAAGCGCTCTTCCACTGAGCCAAATCCCCAACCCAGGAGGTTTCTTTTAATCTGCACTAAAGCCGGGGGGCACCATAGTGCCACAAGACATCTGTTAGATATTTTCATCTCAGCCAGCAAAGCGTCTGACCCACTTAGATCCATCCCATATTACACTGCTGATGGCTATTCTCTAAACCTGGCAACAATTTAGTTCCCAAGGCAGGTTGCCACCATGCCAGACATACACATCCCAATTCCGTGGCAGCCCAGTGTGTCCAGCCACCACACACTCTCTTGAACTCAATTAAATCTCCACATGAAAGAACACACTACACAATAACCTCTGATCCAATTGATAAGATATAATTGGCTCATCTAGACATACAAAATCCCTTAAGACTATTCATAACAACTTGTAAATGTGCAGAGAAGAATCTTAACATCCGCCTCCATGTTCTCTCAGCTGCTTCCCTCTAGTCTCCTCCTCCTCTTTAAACCTTTTCTCCCACTCATCCTTCCTTCTCGCCCAATGGTAGGCCTCATTCTATCTTGTACCTTCCTTTACCTGCATAATGACGTCATCCTACAGATGGCTTCTAGAACATTCTTAGGCTATGAAGTAGCAAACAGCGGTCACTGATTGATATAATCCACTCTGTGCATGTTCTTACATTCCTCTCTGTTGTTTTGGAAACAGGTGTTTTAATCTGTTCTGAGCACAGTGGTTTGATTTCACATTCTTTGTGTGAGCTTGTCCTTAGTAAGAACTGCTAAGACTTCTCAATAGACTTTTACGTATCTAGGATCCATGTGTCAAGGCAGCTATGATGACTATGGTATAACGAATGAGAATGGCCCTCATAGGTTTATATAGTTGAACACTTAAAGAGTAGACTATTTTATGTGTATGGTTGTTTTAATAGTGTGCATGTCTAAGAAATTGTCTGAGCCTCTGGAACCAGAGTTACAGACATTTGTGAGCAGCCACATGTGTGCTTGGAATTAACTCCAGATCTTTTGTAAGGTAACCAGTCCTCTTAACTGCTAAGACATCTGTCTAGCCCTAAATTCTGTTTTGTGGATGAATGTGTTCCCCGTTTTGTGGTTCTTAAAAGTACATCATGCACAGAAGTTTCTAGGACCTTCTGCAATCCAATTTCCTTAGAGATGAGTCCTGTTGTTACCCCCAGCACCACATCAGGAGTACTTTAGGGCTATTACTTACCTACATCAGAAGTGCTTTCAGCTGTCCTCTCTCTGGGTCACCTTTGATTTCTATGCAGAAGCACATGATGCCCATTGCTATATATGCTATTATTAATGGTTATAATCAACATAATGTGTACTATTCCTTCATATTTTTACGTCAGGATATGCTGTCCTTCTGGGATGTGGCCATTATTTCTCTGCAGAAGAGTGGGAATGCCTGGTCCCTGCTCAGTGGAATTTGTACAAGGATGTGATGTTGCAGAATTTCAGCAACCTTGTGTTTCTGGGTGAGGAATATTTCCCTGGGGAAAATTTAATTTATCATCACTATAAAACTTGCCTCCTTTGCACAATATCTCATGGGAGTTAGTGCTTCCAACAATGAGGTTCATAGGGCTACTTTTAAGGACATTATTGTTATACCTTAGAACTATTTCGTTTCCTCTTGTGCTTGGAGTCTTCTTTGTTTTTGTTGTTCATTTTGTTTTGGTACAAGTATCATCCACATCAGTGGTTATGTTGGGAATTAAGTGACTGGATCGAGGGACATATATGTTGTAGAAAATGTCACACTTTTTGGTTTTAATATTTTTCCTCGTAAATGAGTAGGGCGAAGCTCAGGCCCTGAAGATCCTAAGTTCTTGCTAAGCATTCTAATTTTCCTCTTAGGAACAAGTAAAGAACTGATCTCCTTCAATTCTTCATTGTATCTTGTAATTCTTTCCACACACGATGTGGACATGTTATTTCCCAAGGGAACACACTAACAATGGTGTTCCTCTTTTCTGCAAGCAGGTTTTGCTTCCAGTAAGCCATACCTGGTCACATTTCTGGAGCAAATACAAGAGCCTTCAGATACAAAGGGACAAGCAACTGTTGCCACACACCCAGATGTGTTGGAATGAGTTGGTTAGAGCACAGAGTGGGAGGTCAGAGAGTCAACAGAGGGCTAGCTTTTGCCGTGTGCATGGAGAGGTGAAATTATGGTACACATTATTTTGAAGGATCTCAGTTTCTGTATTTTGCTGTCAAATGAGGACATCTCTCAGATGATTCTGATGCTTTGAGTCTCCTAAGCTTTGTTCCTCTCCTCTCCTGACGTCCACTAGTGTTTACAGTGACTCTAAAGTGCTATTATTTCTAAGTGAACTTGATTTACTATTCATAAACTGTCTCAGGTATTTATTTTCATCACAAAATATACATAAAGCTTCCTGTCTTAAGTCCTTGAAATAAATTAAATATTATTTTTAAAATATATATTTATTATATATAAGTACACTGTAGCTGTCTTCAGACACACCAGAAGAGGGCATCAGATCTCATTACAGATGGTTGTGAACCACCTTGTGGTGCTCGGAATTGAACTCAGGACCTGTGGAGAGCAGTCAGTGCTCTTAACCTCTAAGCCATCTCTCCAGCACTATTTAATAATCTTATAGACAGTCTTCTTGTTATGTAGTCTAACATTCATACTTTCCAAAGCTATTAAGTCTGTACTTAGCATACACGTACAGACACACACACACACACACACACACACACACACACACACACACACAGTGTATACATGTGCTTTCTAAGTTTGGATATTCTATTTTCTGTTCATGTAGTCATAAAATTCCTATATTTTTCAGTGGACCTATCTTCATTAGCATAATGCTTCTAAGGGTATTCTCAATTGTTGCTATTATGCCTTCCTACATGTTTGACTTTGATTAATAGTCCTTTGTTTCTGTGTTCTATATGGTTATGCTCTTCTTTCAGAGGAAGGTTCCATGATTTCTACCTGTTGTTTTGAGTTAGGCTTATTTGAATATAGGTGTAAGAAAGTTGGATGTAGATTATCATTTATATTGAAATTTTTAAGTATGAGTAAATGCCTCAATTTTAATAATGAACATTATAAGCATAAAGAATGTTTCTCTGTTTTTATTCATATTTCAAATTTTATTTACCAGGATCAAAATGTTATCCATGTAAAGAAAACAAAGCCTTTGATTGGAACTCACACCTTATTGAATACCAGAGAATTCATTTAAAATTGAAGCCCTACAGGTATAAAGAACGTGGCAAGACCTTCAGTGTTCCATCATTACTTTCCGTGCACCAGAGAATTCATCCAGAAGAGAAAACCTATAAATGTGAAGAATGTGACAAAACATTTTATTATTCATCAAAGCTTAAGGAACATCAAAAAAGTCACTCTCAAGAGAAACCCTACAAATGTGAAGTGTATGGCAAGACCTTCAGATCGTCCTCACGTCTTTCTACTCGCTCAGGAATCCATCCTAGAGAGAAACCCTACAAGTGTGAAGTATGTAGCAAGGTCTTTAGAACGTCATGGCAACTTTCTGGTCATGTGAGACTTCATTCTGGAGAGAAACCCTTCAACTGTGAACAATGTGGAAAAGCCTTCTCTACTCATTCATATCCTTCTCAGAACAAATTGGTTCATTCTGGGGTGAAACCTTACAAATGTGAAGCATGTGGCAAATTGTTCTACTGTACTAAAAACCTTAAGAAGCATCAAAGAATTCATTCTGGAGAGAAACCCTACAGGGTGTGAAGAATGTGGCAAAGACTTCAGAACTTACACAGCACGTTCAAAACACCAAAGAATTCATACCAGAGAGAAACGTTACAAGTGTGGAGACTATGGCAAAACTTTTCACCAATCTTCTGGTCTTAAGCAACATCAAAGAATTCGTCTGTGAGAGAAACCACACAAGTGTGAAGAATGTGCCAAGGTCTTTTGAACTTCCTAAGAACTTCTGAAACACCTCACAATTCTTACTAGACTGAAATGCCACATGTGGAAAATATTGCAAACCCTTTAATAAGCGTTCTTAGATTTCTCAACACAAGGTAGTTCAAACTGCAGTAAAATAATACAAATGTTAAAATGTTCATAAAAAGTCTACACTTCTTCAAACCCTAAAGTTATCAAAAATTTCATTCTGAATAGAAGCCCTATATGTGTGGAGAATGTGGTAATGGCTATTGGAATCATTCAGACCTTACACAGCATAAAAGATTCAATAGTGGAGAGCAGTCATGCACACATGAAGAATGTGGTGAGCAGCTTTACCATTTAATCAACATTTGCGACCTTCATAGAATTTACTCTAGAGAGAAATGCCACAACTGTGAAGGGTGTGACAGTGCTTTTGAAGGCCCTTGTACCTTAAAAGAAATACACTCATACTGAGCATCAACGTACAAACGTGAAGAGTGAGAACGTTTTATATATTTTATATATTAATCAGCCCTTATTGAACATCAAGGAAGCTACACACGAAAGAGTTTCTGCACATGCACAAAATATGGCCATGCATTCTACTGTTTTTTTTTCCTATAAGGATCATAGTGTTCATGTTGGTAAAAAGCATGACAAATGTTAACAAAGATCTTGGCAAGCTCTTTACCTGATTTTTCATACCTGAAATGTCCACAGAGGCTTTATTCTAGTGGGAAATTCTTCAGACTTCAACCGCGTGGAAAAAAACTTCAGAATTATTCACATCACCATCGCCAAAGGATCTGCATGGACGAGAAGCTCTGCAAATGCTGAACTCCTATTTTGCTTCTGTTCTTGGCTTCACACAGTCAAGCGATTATGAGGTGTGCCGTAGCCGGCCAGGTGATCCTGATTATAGAAGAATGCTTGCTGAGCCGAAGTCAGAAGGCAAAGGCCAGAGAGCAGCATTCCTCTCTGGTTCCTACTTCACTTGTGCCTTAGATTTCTGCTGTGTTCTCCTGCTATGACTTGCATTGATGATGAAGTGCAGCCAGTGAACTGAAATAACCCTTTCTCCCTTAAGTGGTTTTTGATTATGGCATTTATCATGGCAATAGGAATCCAACCAATACAGTAAGGAATGTGGGACAGCTTTTCATTCTTTATACCCTAGCTATTTATCATCAGATCCTCCATACTGGAAAAGAATGTTCTAATACGTGATTTGTGAATTCATATGAAATAGAGACATTGTATATATGACTCAGGCAGAGACTTAGTCTAATATATAACCCATAATAGAGCATATTATAGCAGAAAGCACTGTGCAAAGGCAAATTGTGTAGCAAAGTCTGTCATCTCCTAGTAGTGAATATAAGGGAATTAATGTAGGAGGTCAAGAATGTTAAAGCAGGGTGGGGTAAAGGTGGAGAGATGGCTCAGTGGTTAAGAATCCTGAGTTCAAATCCCAGCAACAATATGGTGGCTCACAGCCATTGGTAATGAGATCTGATGCCCTCTTCTGGTGTGTAGACAGCTACAGTGTATTTATATATAGTAAATAAATAAACCTCTTAAAAAAAAGAATGTTAAGGCAGAATGTTCAGAAACATGAGTTATTGCTTGAAATTTAGGTTGTCATCCATGTTTGATGAAATGGAAAGAAACAAGTCAGATATTAGAATCATTCAGATCACTCAAGTCAGAGGATATCAAATATTTTTTTTTATAAAACCAAATCATTATGCAGCCCGGGATACCGACGATTCCAAGAGCACAAAGAAGGAAAGTACAGGATCTATGATGGAAAGCCACAAGCAGTGAATAGAGCATACCTAGGAGAGAGGGTATATGTCTGCAGGTGAGGCCGGAAGGGTTGCACCACCTGTTTTTTGGAGCCAACACCAGGACATCAGAAGTCCCAAATGTCAAGAAGTGTAGTTAGCAGGCTGAGTGTTTGCCTCCTGCATTTCTGTCTGATCTTTCCTTGCTATGTTCTGATTATTCTGTTTTAGAATGGCAATGTTTGTCCTTGAAACTGTTTGGCGGAAGTATGTAATTTGCTCTGAAGTTGCAGAAGCTCAGTTAAGTCATTGCCTTGAGTCTCTGGTGAAATGTGGACTGAGGTATTTTAAACTCTTGAAATTGTTAAATGCTTTATGGGCCTTTCAAGCTGGGTCTGATTTTACTTATGAGATGAATGTAAGATTTGGGAAAGGGGAAGGAATGTCATGACTTAAAGCTATGAAGCTGGAGCCAACACAATGGCTTTGGAAGCAAGCTTGATTGCTAAAAAGAGCCACAATTGTTTTTGTATTCCAAGTGCATACAAAACAAGAAGAGGGAATTACTTCTGAAGATTGCCCTCTGACCTCCATGCTTCAGAGAACACACAGACATACATGTTCATATGTACACACATAACACAAAATAAACTTAAAGTATATCTCTTAAACTGTGTTTGTGCTTCATGTAGACAAGGGTTGGAGAAGTCATGCTTACATCTTAATTGTTAACACGAGATGTTGCATCAAGTGAGAGACAAGCCATTCCTTTGCAGAGGTTATCTTGATTAGTTTAATTGGGGTCAGAAGAGCTGTCTTCTGTGGATAGAACCATCTGATGTGGTATGGTATAAATAGGATGCTGGATAGTATAAGGAGAGAATGCCCCAAGAACAACTATAGAAGTATCTCCTTCTGCTAATTGACTATCGAAGTAACGTGGTCAGCTGCTTCAAGCTTCTGCTGTCTTAACTTTCTCACAGTGGTAGGCAGTGGCTTTGAACTGTGGTCCAATTGAAACCTTTTCTCCTTTACGTTTCATTTATATGCACATTCTATCACTGCAGAAAGAACAGTTACTAATATTGCATACTAAGTGAAGATCTCAACTTGACATTTAATACACATGCATCATAGTATTCTTTATTTCCATTAGTGTACTCCTTTTGCCCCCTTCTCAGTAGGCCATTCTCTTCCAAAAATGTCCCCTCTCCTCTTCCCCTATGTACCCACACACAGATCTACATGAAGAGTGTAGTATCACCATAAACTCTGGTATCAGCAGAACCATATGGATTATGACTGATATCAATTTGGATTTTTTGTTTTCCTTTTTCTTTTTGATTTTACAAAATGTAGATACTGCATATGTGCTTTCTGTGTTTGTGTGTACATGTGTATGTGGTATTAGTTAATATGTCACTGTATTTTTTTTTCTTTGCATTTTCGATGTCAAATAAAGTCTGTCCATTCCAAATTGTTTCCCCCCCTTCAGGGTGAACAGCATTTCACTTCTCCACAATTGTATATCCAGATTTTCCAGCACTATTTGTTGATAAGGCTGTGTATTTCAGAATACATGTTTTTTCTGTCTTTGGCAAAAATTCCATGTTTATTGACTTAATGACTTATCTCTGGTTGTTAGCCTTATGGCCCAGTGGTCTCCATGTTTGTTTATATGTGAGTGTTAATGTAGCCATTTTTACAATGTGAGCTCTGCAAATCCAGAAACATGTAGTATCTGAAATGTCATCTTTGGTTAACTTATTTTTGTCATTCTTAAATTTTTTTCATATATAAGTTGTTCCCCTCCTCTGTTAGGCTTGTTCCTGCAGTGTTCGCTTTAATGGGGCGATCATAAAAGGACACATCGTTTCACTGATGATCTTTTATCCTTTCAGTTCATGCTGTATATAAAGACTAATGTTTTTGTAAGCTGATTGTTTTGGACTGCTATTTTACTGAAAGTGCCTATGAGATTCATGAATTTTTTGCAGGACCCTTTTACTTATAGGGTCATGTCATTTTCAAACAGGGTAGGCTAATTCTTCACTCTCCCATTTTTACCCCTTTGCTATTTTCTATTGTCTTATTTCTCTAGTGAAGTATTTGAGCCAGTTCTTGCATAACAATATAGATAGGGAACCCTTACCTCATGTCAAATTTTAGAGGGCATGTTTTCAGTTTTTCCTCCACTTACTGAGCATTGGCAATGGGTTTGTCTTTATTATGGTGAAAGATTCTCCATGGAGTTCTGCTATTTTGTGGATTTATTATAAAGGTATTTTGAAGTCTGACAACTGCCTTTCCCCCTATTAAGACAGCTGTGCAATTTCTCTCCATTTCTTTATCAATATAATGTATTATACACAGTGATTTGCATGAGTTGAGACAATTTTGTGCCACCAGGATCAAAGCAGCTAAGTTATAAAATCAAAGCAGCTAAGTGGGAATTAATTTCTGGATTTTCAAAAATTTTATGTTCATTAAAGATATTTTTCTGGAGTACGTTTTTATAAAGCTTTCATTTGTGATTGTTATCATTATTGATTTCGACAGTTTTTATGTAGCTCTCGCTGGCCTAGAAGTCTCTGTATTAAACAGGATGACTTTGAGCTCACAAAGACCTCCATGTTTGAATGCTGGGAAGAAAGGTTTGTACCACTATACCTGGATACCAGTTATGGTAGTAGAAACGTATTGGCTCTATAAAGTGAACTTGAGAGTGACCTTTCTATTCTATGAAAGAGTTGAGAAGTATTAACTTTAGTGTTACTAGTAGGTCTCCATTAAAAGTTTGGTAGAACTTAGCAGTGAACCCATCGGCCCTGAACTTTACTTTGTGGTGAGGCTTTTAGTTACTTCTTCAGTGGTATTGTTGTTATGAGTCTGCCCTGGTGGTTTTAACATATGGCTGTAGTTTTAGTCATCCATACGTATTTACAAATTCACCATTTACTATATGTTATAATGTGTTGGGATATAATATTTCAAAGTTTATCCTGATGATCTTCTGGATTTCAATGGAGTCTGATTTAACTACTCTCTTTTGTACTGAGTTTTATTAATTTGGGTTCTCTTTCTCAATTTTCCTATTTCTTTTTCTCTCCCATTTGTTGAAGGACCTTGTTCAACTTTAAAAGAACCAACTGTTTGAATAATTTTTATATTGATATTAAAATCTTTACTTTGAGAATTCTCATTAACTCTGCATTTAAGTTAGGCTCACCCCTTTTTTTCTCTACCTTTGTGTTGGATCATTAGATTACTTACTGGAGAACTTAATATTTAAATTAAGAACTTTTCAGTATAACAATTCCACTTAGGACTGCTTTCTCTGAGATAGTCAATGAGCCACCATTCATTCAAAGGTACAGTAATTAGTCACCAATTATTTCTGCATTTTCTAAGGTTTCTCTTTTCATTTCTATTTTAGCCTGGCATTTTCTAATTAGATGCACAAAGACATTTATGTTTTTTTATTTATAAATGCTTTGTATGTGGCATGCAATATGCACTTTAAAGAAAGTTTCCTGTGCCTCTGAGAAGAACGTATATTCACTGCTTCTCAGGTGTAATATTCTGTGGTTGTCATTTAACTTATTTGTGATACTTAATTCTAGGGAATATATTAGTTTTTCCTTGACTACTAACAAATAGCTGATCCAGCTGTCCTTAAGATGTGTGTATAAGGATAGGAAGTAGATTGAAGAGGGCTATTGCTTATAATTGCTCTGTTGTACTCATGGCAAAGCCTAGAAAGATTCAGCGTGAATCTGCCCCTATTTCATCTCATCTCCAGGCACAGGTTTATGAGACAACTCAGTCTACCAAGTGTGAGCAGCAGCATCTACTGCAGTATTTTTCCATCCAATCAGAACATGGTTGGTACTCCCTGCCATGATAGGACTAGTGGAACATTTGCTTAGATAGTTACTATTCTATACACATTGTTCACAGCTGGGTAAAGCTGTTTATTACTCTTCTCTCATGCATATTTCACCCTTAAATTCTTCAGGCCTATGCATGTAAGGTGTATTCCATTCCACTCCTGTCTTGTTTGATTCCTTCATAAATATTTTATAATTTTTCTTTTTCCAATTTCTCCTTTTCTTGGAATTCTCCTTTAATTTATGTGAGTGGATTCTTCTTGTTGTTCCCGTGTTTGGGGTTATCTCCTTGATTTCTTTCTGAGACATGCCATTGTTCTGAAAATTAATGTAATCATTATTTTTAAATGTCAAATTTTTATACCCTGAAGTTTCTAAGTTCATTAATTATTTGTAAATGGTGTTCACTGCATATATAAAATGTCATGTGAAAAATTAAATAATATTACTTTTCTACTAGTGATGTAGATACATTTTATTTCTATTTATTTGATGGAAGTTCTAGATTATATATCAGTTCTTTTTAGAAAAGTCACAATGAGACTTGGAACTCTTGTGTTGGATCAGTGAGGAAAAGATTGTAACTTTTTTTGCTCGTGGTCATGGTAGGTAAGGTTTCTATTTTACTTGTTTAGCTTTTAAAAATTGTCTTCATTGTAATGTTTATAACTAGCCAGTATTTTACTGTTCCATTTCCATTCTTCACTTTTCTTGTATGCTTTCATCAAGGCATGGCATTGAGCAGCTTTTTCTGCGTCTGGTGGGTTATTCTTTTTTTTTTTTACATCTTTGCTTACATTTAATGTACCACAGTGATTCACTTTTATGCTCAGTTCACTTTGTAGCTGAGGGACACATCCCTTTTTGTCCCATTACAAAACTTTTTCCATAAGGTCTTTAATCTTATTTACTACTACCCTACTTCATATAATATGTGTGAGTTGATGTTCATGACTCATTATGTCATACATGAATCAGATGTGTTCTTGCATTAAAAAAAACAACTGGTTAGGTGAAGTAGATACATATTTGTTGTTGTGACAAAAGTCCTGCAGAAGGAACCTCTAGGAAGGAAGTGGTCATTTAGGTAATAAATACTGTGAGAATAAGGTCCCTCCTGGAGAAGAATCCATGCTGGCAAGAACTTGAGACACCTCAGCACAGTGAATCAATGTTACCTAGCACATTTCAACTTGCCAACTTGATAACATGCATCCGAAATCATGTCAGCAAGGTTGGTAGGTGGAGAAACTAATGCAGCATCAGCAGAAGCTTTATGACTTTGTTCAGTCAAGATGCAGTTCTGCCAAAGGTTTATCCCACACACAAGCAAATCTTCCCTTCTCCAGCATATAAAATCTCCCTAGGTGAAATTTACAATTAACAGCATGGGTTGACAAAATGACAGTACACTGGTAAGCATTTGTGGACTTAACAGAAGCTATGGTGTGGGACAGTGAAAGACATCCTGGTTCCTGGTTGAGCTAAGCTTCGAACCCCTGGATACCCTGAAAAGGAAGGTAGGCATGTCCCTAAACTCCCAGGAAACCAGGCTGGTCACTGGCCCAAAGCCCTCCATAGATCTGTGACCATCAGTCATGTAAGGGCAACACCTCAAGCCCCTCCACAGTTGGAGGAGGTGACCACAGGTCTTGTAGGCTCAAGACAGATCTCCATTATAAATGAGGTACATAAAGGCCTGGAGGCTTAGCCAATGAAGCTTCCCTTCCCAGACACTCCTCCTTGCAAAAGGTATTTAATCTCAGGCCCACTCGGAGAAGTGGGTATGGTTTTACTCATCCACTTTCTGCCATGACAATAAATGCCTGGAAAATCATGGGATCTGCTGTGGAGAACTACAGAGAAGCCCTTCGTCTACAGAACCACCATTTAATCTCAGACCAGCGCTTCCCCACCCGCTGAGAGGTGTCCTGCAGCTTCTCACAGCCCCACACCCACCCAGAGGACATGGGGTAAGCCCTATCAAATTTCCTATGTCCAGACCCCCAGCAGTCTGAGCCCTATGGTAGAGCAGACACAGGATCCCACAATAACCCTGCAATGGGCACCAGTCTTAACCTAAACTATGGTAATCTAGATGAAGGGAGATTTGGCAAAGGAATTACCTTTTATCAAACTAGCCTGTAAGTGAGACTGTGAAGCAATGCCTTGGTTAATGATTGCTTTGGGAGGATTCAGATCTTTGTGGGCCGTTCCATCAGTGGGAAACTCTTCCTTGGAAACCAGTGCACTCGAAGCTGACCCTGTGCCACAGCTCTCTGTGCCCAGATCCCGCTGGGAGAGAGCTAAACTCTAAGAAGTGTGGACAATCCTGAGAGCATAGAAGGGACCACACTTCTGCTCACATTCCTAGCCCAAGAGGAACCCACCTGGAGCTCTCTGGACACAGGAACTGTGGAGCAGTCTAGATATGGATACTTCCAGTTTCTGCCTGCACCCAGAGCTGACCCTGTGCCACAGCTCTCTGTACCCAGATCCTGCTGGGAGAAAGCTGGTCTCTAGGAGTGCTGACACAATTGAAAGCACAGGTCCTCTTACCACTTCTCCTCCAAGGGACCAGCCTGGAGCCCTCAGGACACAGGAACTCAGGAGCAGTCTGGGACAGGATAGTTTCGGTTTCTGCCTATACCTGGAGCTGACCCTAGGACACAGCTCTCTGTACCCAGAGCCAGTGGGGAGAGACCTGTATTCTTAGAAGTGTGGACAAATCTGAGAGCACAGGTGAGACCATCACTTCTGCTCACATTCCTGGCTCAAGAGGAACCCACTGGGGACCGAGGAGCAGTCTGGGACAGGATCCTTCAGGTTACTGCCAATGCAAAGAGCTGACCCTGTGTCACAGTTCTCTGGACCCAGATCCCACTGGGAGAAAGCCAGTCTCCAGGAGTGTTCATAAACAGGCTTATAGTAGTTGTCAAGCCATTGTCAGAGGCAGCAAGACCAGCTAACACCAGAGATAAGCAGATGATAAGAGGCAAAAGCAAGAACCTAAGCAACAGAAACCAAAACCACCTAGCATCATCAGAACCCAGTTTCCCCCACCACCGCAAGCCCTGGATACTCCAACATACCAGAAAAAGCAAGATTTTGATTTAAAATCACAACCCATGGTGATGTTAGAGGACATTCAGAAAGATATAAATAACTCCCATAAAGAAATACAGAACAAAACAGGTAAACAAGTAGAAGCCCTTGAAGAGGAAACACAAAAATTCCTGAAAGAATTATAGGAAAACACAACCAAACAGGTAAAGGAATTGAACAAAACCATACAGGATCTAAAAATGGAAATAGAAACAATAAAGACATCACACAGGGAGACAACTCCGGAGATAGAAAACCTAGCAAAGAGAACAGGAGTCATAGACAAAAGCATTACCAACAAAAGACAAGAAATAGAAGAGAGAATCTCAGGGGCAGGAGATATCATAAAAAAACGTTGACAAAAAGTCAAAGAAAATGCAAAATGCCAGAAGATCCTAACCAAAAGCATCCAGGAAATCCAGGACACAGTGAGGAGATCAAACATAAGGATAATAGGTATAGAAGAGAGGGAAGATTCTCAACTTAAAGAGCCAGTAAATGTCTTCAACAACGTTATAGAAGAAAACTTCCCTAACCTAAAGAAAGAGATGCCCATAAACATACAAGAAGCCTACAGAACTCCAAATAGATTGGATCAGAAAAGAAATTCCTCCTATCATATAGTAGTCAAAACACCAAATGCATAAAAAAGAGAAAGAATATTAAAAGCAGTAAGGGGAAAAGGTCAAGTAACATATAAAGGCAGACCTATCAGAATTACACCAGACTTCTCACCAGAGGCTATGAAAGCCAGAAGATCCTGGGCAGATGTCATACAGACCGTAAGAGAACACAAATGTCAGCCTACTCTCCTATATCCAACACAACTCTCAATTATCATAGATGGAGAAAATAAGATCTTCCATGACGAAACCAAATGTACACAATATCTTTCTACAAATCCAGTCCTACAAAGGATAATAAATGGAAAACTCAAACACACGGAGGGAAATATACCCCAGAAAAAGCAAGAAAGGAATCTAACTTCAACTACCCCAAAAGAAGATAGCCACATAAACATGATTCCACTTCTAATAAGAAAAATAACAGGAAATAACAATCATTGGTCCTTAATACCTCTTAACATTAATGGACTCAATTTCCTAAAAAAAAATACATAGACTAACAGACTGGACACATAAAGAGGAACCAGCATTTTGCTGAATACAGGAAATACACCTCGGTGACAAAGACAGACACTATCTCAGAGTAAAAGACTGGGAAATAATTTTCCAAGCAACAAGCTGGTCCCAAGAAACAAGCTGGAGTAGCCATTCTAATATCAAATGAAATGAACTTTCGACCAAAAACTATCAAAAAAAAATAAAGAAGGACAATCCATATTCATCAAATAAAAAAATCCACCATGCTGAATTCTCAATCCTGAATATATATGCTTTAAATGCAGGGGCACCTATATTCACAAAAGAAACCTTACTAAAGCTCAAAGCACACATTGCACCTCACACAATAATAGTGGGAGACTTCAACACCCCACTCTCATCAGTGGACAGATCATGGAAACACAAACTAAAGAGAGACACAGTGAAACTAACAGAAGTTATGAGCCAAATGGATTTAACAGATATTTATAGAACCATTTATCCTAAAACAAAAGAATATACCTTCTTCTCAGCAGCTAATGGTACCTTCTCCAAAATTGAGCATATAATCAGTCACAACACAGGCCTCAAGAGATACAAGAAGATTGAAATAATCCCATGCATCCTATCAGATCACCACAGACTAAGGCTGGTCTTCAATAACAACAAAACAACAGAAAGTCTACATATACATGGAAGCTGAACAATGCTCTACTCAAAGATAACTTGGCCAAGGAAGAAATAAAGAATGAAATTAAAGAATTTTTATAATTTAATGAAAATGAAGGCACAACATACCTAAACTTATAGGATACAATGAAGGCAGTGCTAAGAGGAAAACACATAGCTCTGAGTGCCAACAAAAAGAAACTGGGTAGAGCATACTCTAACAACTGACAGCAGACCTGAAATCTCTAGAACAAAAAGTAGCAAATTCACCCAAGAGGAGTAGACTGCAGGGAGTAATCAAACTCAGAGCTGAAATAAAACAAGTAGAAACTGAAAGAATGAGAAATGCAGCCAAGAAGTCAGAGGTTTAGAAATGCTACTTCACTCCTGAGAAGCCCTAAATACCTCAAATTCCAGACCCTGCTCTCTGCCAGCAAATAGGTAAAAGGTCACATTTCTTGAGCCCACTCTCTGCATGGAACTAGGTGAAAGGGCATAAGATAGACCCTTAAGTACGTGATCCCAGCCTAGTAAGATAACAGGAATGAGCTGACTAACCGCTTATCTAGCTTCTGTAAACTGCTTGCACCATAAAAGGAAAGCCCTTGTGACCTGTCTTAACTACAATCTGTCACATACACACACACACACACACACACACACACACACACACACACACACACACCCCTGGAGCCCATGCAAATGAGGAACTCTGAGACTATAGGAAGCTGATTGGTCCACGGAGTGTGGGCTCAGATAATTTAAATTGATTGGCCTAAAAACTATGGAGTGGTACAAACTGATTGGCTCGCACCATGCCAGCTCTTGATGCTATAAAATAATTGGTTTGCGATGGGCGGGCTTTGTTGTAAACCCTATAAAAGCTGTCCAGATTCTGCACTCGGGGTCCGCAGTCCTCTACCCCCACGTGGTGAACAACTGTGGACCCCAGCGTGCATGGAATAAAAATCCTCTTGCTGATTGCATCGAATCTGGTTTCGGTGGTCTTTGGGGACAAGTGGATCTTTGGTACTGGTCCTTCGGGTCCAACAAAACAAAAAGAACTATAAAAAGAATCAATAAAACCAGGAGTTGGTTCTTCAAGAAAATCAACAAGATAGATAAACTCTTCACAAGACTAATCAGAGGGCAGAGAGACAGCATCCAAATTAATAAAATCAGAAATGAAAAGAGAAACATAACAACAGAAACTGAGGAAATTAAAAAAATCATCAGATCCTACTACAAAAGCCTATATTGAACAAAAGTGGAAAATCTGTATGAAATGGACAATTTTCTAGACAGATACCAGGTACCAAAGTTAAGTCAGGATCAGATAAACCATCTAAACAGTCACATAACTCATAGAGAAATAGAAGCAGTTATTAAAATTCTCCCAAACAAAAAAAAAGCCCTGGGGCAGATGGGTTTAGTGCAGAATTCTATCAGACCTTCATAGAAGACCTAATACCAATACTGTCCATATTATTCTACAAAATAGAAACAGAAGGAACACTACTCAATTCCTTCTATGAAGCTACCTAAATCCCAAAGCCCCAATAAAGAAAGAAAACTTCAGACCAATTTCCCTTATGAATATTGATGCTAAAATACTCAATAAAATTCTCACAAATTGAATCCATGAATACATCAAAATGATCATTCATCATGATCAAGTAGGCTTCATCTGAGAAATGTAGGGATGGGTCATTTTTGGAGATCTATTAACATAATCCACTGTGATGGTTTGTATATGCTTGGCAGTATTAGAAAGTGTGGCCTTGTTGGAGGAAGTGAACCTCTGAACCTGTAAACCAGCCCCAACTAAATGTTGTCCCTTATAAAACTTACATTGATCATGGTGTCCGTTCACAGCAATAAGACCCTAACTAAGACAGAAATTTGTACTAGGTGTGGTGTAATGCTGTGATAGGCCTGACCATGTTTTTGTTTGGAAGAATCTGGATGTGGGGACTTTGGATTCAGAAAGCAGTGGAATGCTTTAAATGGGGCTTAATGGGCTATCTTAATAGGAATGCAGAAGTCTTTCTTACTGAGAGTGATTTGAATTGTACATGCCTGGCCCAAGAGGTTTCAGAGGAGCAGAATTTTGGTTAGTGCTATAAAGAATATTTTTGTGGTATTTTGTTGAAGAATGTGGCTGATTTTTGCCCTTGTCAGAAGAGTCAGTCTGAGGCTAAAGTGAAAAGACTCAGATTTAAATTGACAAAGGAAGTCTCAGAAATGCCCATCATAGACTCTGTTCTCTGGTTAAGTCTCATGAAGAACATTTTAATGAAAAAAGGGAAGTGGAGAAAGGAAACAAAATATACAATATATATGGTTCGAGTATTAAAGGGACACCCGGAAGTGAAATGGAGCTGAATCCTGTGCTCGAGGATATTAAATTGAATTAAGGAAGGAATGACCCTGGGGCAAGATCCCACCCAGCTAAATCAGTTCCAGGCAACTCAAATCTCTAATCCCAGGAGACAGGCATACAGATCTCTAAATTCAAGATCAATCATGATCCTGGACAGTCAAGTTTAGACAGTGAAGGAGTTAGAAAAGAGGAAGCTAGTGATAATGTAATAGAACAAGGGGGCCATGTTCCAGCTCCTGCTAGTAGCAGATCTCAGAAGCTTCAGCCTTGTGTCTCTGGCTTTATATTCAAGAGGAGAAGGAGACTACTGGGAAAATTGATGCTGGTCAGCTGGAGCCAAGAAAGAGATCAGCATCACTGGGGTGAAATCTTCTGAGAAGTGTTTTTTTGAGAGCTGTGTTCCAGAGATGCCAAGGTTGTACCTTGTGCTGTGGCTGGACTTGATAATGTGTAAGAGTCACCCAGGTGGTACTGGTTTGGAAGGCATGAAGGGGTCATGAAGAACAGCTGAGGCTGGGCAAAGTGAGAGGCCATGGACAATTGATGGCCCAGGACTGAAGGAGTTGGGCAAAGGAGTTGAGGCTTGGCACCATGAAGAGAACCTAGGAGAGGCTATTGGTGAAGCCCAGATTCAAGGGAAGACCCCAGTGTATTGGAGACACCAGTACTATGGAATGATTACCAAAAACAACAGCAACAGTGTAGTATGGATCAACATGAAGTTAAACTGCTACAGAGGGCAGAACTGGAGAAATGAAGCCAGCCCTTTAGAGGATCGTGTGTGTTATCCCAGACATTGAAACAAACTATGACATTGAAGCTGCCTTGGAGACCCAGAGATGTTATACATGCCAGAGTCACCTGCTATCTGCTGAGGAAAGCTACTAACAGGGAGTGGAAACAGCTCAGGAGAAAGAAATTTGTTGAAGTCAAAAAAGATGAAAAGAGTGTTGAACATCTGAAAATTACTTTGACATCAGATATGGAGTTGTCAGAGTTTGAAGTTTGCCCAGCTGTTTGCCGGTCTTAATTCAGGGATTACAGTTAAGTGATTAGATGAATCTTGGAAGAGACATTGAACTTTGGACTTTTAACATTGTTGATAATGCTATAGACTATTGGGACTTTGGAAGTTGAACTAAATTTATTTTTTATTATATTAGGTGTAGGTATGGCCTCCATAGACTCATGTGTTTAAATAGGTCTGTGGAGGCCAGGGAGTAGAATGTGATGGTTTGCATAGGCTTGGCCCAGGGAGTGGCACTATTAGAAGGTGTGGCCTTGTTGGAGGAAGTGTGTCACTGTAAGGGTAGGCTTAGAGACCCTCCTCCTAGCTGACTGGGGATGCTCAGTCTCTTCCTGCCTTCCTATAGGGGAAGATGTAGAACTCAGCTCCTCCTTTACCATGCCTGCCTGGATGCTACCATGGTCCTCCTTGATGATAATGGACTGAACCTCTGAACTTGAAAGCCAGACCCAATTAAATGTTGTTCCATATAAAACGTACATTGATCATAGTGTCCGTTCACAACTATGATCCCTAACTATGTCATCCACGCTATAACAAACTCAAAGAAAAACACCACATGATCATCTTATTAGATACTGAGAAAACATTAAACAAAATTCAACATCCCTTCATGATAAAAGTCTTGGAAAGATCAGAAATTCAAGGCCCATACCTAAACATAGTAAAAGCAATATACAGCAAACCAGTAGCTAACATCAAACTAAATGGAGAGAAACTTGAAGCAATCCGACTAAAATCAGGGACTACACAAGGTTGCGCCTCTCTCTCTCTCTCTCTCTCTCTCTCTCTCTCTCTCTCTGTGTGTGTGTGTGTGTGTGTGTGTGTGTGTGTGTGTGTGTGTGTCCATTCAATATGGTACTAGAAGTCCTAGCCCAAGAAATCAGACAACAAAAGGAGGTCAAATGGATACAAATTGCAAAGGAAGAAGTCAAAATATCACCATTTGCAGATGATATGAAAGTGTACCTAAGTGACCCCCAAAATTCCAACAGAGAACTCCTACATCTGATAAACATCCAGCAAAGTGGCTGGATAGAAAATTAACTGAAAAAATCAGTAACCTTCCTCTACTCAAAGGATAAACAGGCTGAGAAAGAAATAAGAGAAATGACACCTTTCACAATAGTCACAAATAACATAAGATACCTCAGTGTGACTAACCCAGCACCTGAAAGATCTGCATGACAAGAAATTCATGTCTCTGAAGAAAGAAATTGAAGAAAATCGCAGAACATGGAAAGTCCTCCCATGCTCATCAATTAGCAGGAATAATATTGTAAAAATGGCCATCCTGCCAAAAGCAATCTACAGGTTCAATGCAAACCCCATCAAAATTCCAACTCAATTCTTCATAGAGTTAGAAAGAACCATTTGGAAATTCATTTGGAATAACAAAAAACCCAGGATAGTGAAGACTATACTCAACAATAAAATAACATTTGGGGAAATCACCATCCCTGACCTTCAGTTGTATTGCAGAGCAGTAGTGATTAAAAAACTGTATGGTATTCGTACAGAGACAGGCAGGTAGATCAATGGAATAGAATTGAAGACTCAGAAATGAACCCACATACCTATGGTTACTTGATCTTTGACAAAGGAGCTAAAACCATTGAGTGGAAAGAAAATAGCATTTTCAACCAATGGTGCTGGTTCAACTGGAGGTCAGCATGTGGAAGAATGCAAATCAATCCATTCTTATTACCTTGTACAAAGCTTAAGTCCAAGTAGATCAAGGACCTCTACATCAAACCAGACATATTCAAACTAATAGAAGAAATAGTGGGGAAGAGTCTCGAACACATGGGCACTGGGGAAAATTTCCTGAACAGAACACCAATGGCTTATGTTCTGAGAACAAGAATTGACAAATGGGACTTCATAAAATTGCAAAGCTTCTGTAAGGTAAAGGACACTGTCATTTGGACAAAATGGCAACTGATTAGGAAAAGATCTTTACCAATCCTACATCTAATAGAGGGCTCATATATATATATATATATATATATATATATATATATATATATATATATATATATATAGACTCCACAGGATCAAATAGCCATATTAACAAATGGGGTACAGAGCTAAACAGAGAATTCTCAACTGAGGAATATCGAACACCTGGGAAGAACTTAAATAAATGCTCAGTATTCTTAGTCTTCAGGGAATTGCCAATAAAAACAACCCTGAGATACAGGCTCACATCAGTCAGAATGGCTAAGATAAAAATCTCACGTAACAACAGATGTTGGCAAAGATGTGGAGCAAGAGGAACATTCCTCCACTGCTAATGAGATTGCAAGCTAGTACAACCACTCTGGAAATCAGTTTGAAGGTTCCTCAGAAAATTGGACATAGTACTGCCTGAGGACCCAGCTATAGCACTCCAGAGTATATTCCCCAAAATGGTCCAATATATAACAATGACACATGCTCCACTATTATGCTCATAGTAGCTTTATTTATAATAGCCAGAAGCTGGAAAGAACCCAGATGTCCCACAACAGACGAATGGATACAGAAAATATGGTACATTTACACAATAGAGTACTACTCAGATGTCAAAAACAATGACTTCATAAAATTCATAGGCAAATGGATGGAACTAGAAAATATCATCCTGAGTGAAGTAATCAATCACAAAAAAGCACACATTGTGTACACTCACTGATATGTTGATATTAGCCCAAAAGCTCAGAATACCCAAGAAACAATTCACAGACTATATGAAGGTCAAGAAGAAGGAAGACCAAAGTTCTGATGCTTCGGTCCTTCGTAACAGGGGAACAGAAACATGCATAGGAGGAGATATGGAGACAAAGTTTGGAGCATAGACTGAAGGAAAGGCCATCCAGAGACTGCCCCACCTGAGGATTCACCCCATACACATACAGCCACTAAACAAAGACAGTATTGCTGAAGCCAAGAAGTGCATGCTGACAGGAGCCTGATATAGCTGTCTCCTGAGAGTCTCTGCCAGAGTAGACAAATACAGAGGCAGATGTTTGCAGCAAACCATTGAACTGAGTTATGGGTCCCAATTGGAGGAGTTAGAGAAAGGATTGAAGGGAATGAAGGGGTTTGCAACCCTATAAGAACAACAATGCCAACCAACCAGAGCTCCCAGGGACTAAACCTGCATCCAAAGAATACACATAGAGAGACCTATGGCTCCAGCTGCATATGTAGCAGAGGATGGCCTTGTTGGGCACCAATGGGAGGAGAAACCCTTGGTCCTGCCAAGGCTCAATTTCTTAGTGTAGGGGAATGTCAGGACAGGGAGGCAACAAGAGGTGGGTGGGGGAATACCCTCATAGAAGAAAGGGGGACATGGGATAGGGGGTTTAGTATTTAAATCCTGCCTAGCTTTTTAAAATGATGATTTATGAGGTGTAAGCGATGTAAAACCTTTCCTCCCCAAATTGCTTTTTATCAGAGTACTCCATCACAACAAGAGAGAATCCAACTAATACTCACGAAGTAAAAAGTAATGCGTTTATTTCCACAGATATGTAGGTCAAAGGGCCTTCCATTCTAAAAGAAATATAAACCTAATTTAAATCAAATGTGTCTATTCATTACTGACATTTGTTGATGTGCAAAGTCAAGATGAGTGTTCTGATGTCCAGACCTTGAGCTATTTCTTTGAAATAGAATGCTCATAGCATTCTATGCTATGAACACTCATTAATTCTGTTGCAAAAAAGGTCCAGGGATATCTGCATGTAATACATAGGTAGATCTATTCAAAGGAAGAAAAGAATAACCACAGACACACGAGGATTGACAAAAGACACATGTTCACTTAGGTAAGTAGTAAACCCTCCCATATGCACAAATGGATAGTATAATGTTTACTGTTGTGGAGGGTAGCATGTGGATGTATTATAAAGTCATATAATAAAGTCCATTGCTCAGTCTTCTGTTGGGTAACCATTCAATATATGGCCTAATGACCCAGCACAGTATGTCTACAGAGAAAATATGGAACTATTTACACAGCTTCTGTGCCTCCTTGTAACAGATGCAGTGATAAAGGGGCCTGTAATTCATCGGGGAAAATGGGAGAGGCTCAGTGTGGTGGACATAGTGGTCTTGAGAACTTCACTAGCAAGGAGTCTATTTCACTGGATTATTTGCTTATCACTGATGAAAGGATGTATTTTTTTTTTTAAAGTCAACTGGCAGGTATTTGACCATTTGTTTTTGTATATATTTAAACAGTGGGGAGACAATATTTTCTTCAAATATCAATTCCTTTTCTGAGATTCAATTTTTTTTCTTGTTTTTATTTTTTTCTTTTCGAGACAGGGTTCTCTGTGCAGTCATAACATTTGTGTACCTCAATCTAAAAAGTAGGCTGGCTTCTGACTCAGATATCAAACACTCTCTGCTTCTTGGTCATGGGATTTAAGATGTATGCCACCGCACTCAGCTTAAAATTTTTAATCGTGAATATTTGTTTTAGTTTGTGAACATTTGTGTGCATGAATATGTGCGTTCATACATGTATGTGTGCTCTTGCTTGTGTGTTTATACATTTTTGTACATAAGCCTTAAGATGACAGATTAAGGGGTCTGATCTCCTAGAACTGCTGTTACATGTGCTTGTGAAACACACTATGGGTTCCTAATATCCTGCTTGAATGAGGCTACCTTTAGATTCTGCGTGCTCAGATTGGGCCTACACCATGGTAGCTCCTCCTCCTCTTGAATTAAACAATCCCACTAGGAAATAACAAACAATGCAGAAGAATTGTGAATAAATACTGCATCCTCAAGGATCAGCACCTCTCATATGAATCAGTAAGTACCTCAGTTAAGTTTCCATGTAACAAACACAAGCATACGTGAACACACAAATGCATATTAGAAGCCTGTCTCCAAGAGGGTACTTCTCCCCACTAAACCCCGCCTTCCATGGGACCTCAAATCTCTCAAGGATTAGGTGCATCTGAAAGAACCTTGCTCTAGTCTTGGGATGGGGTGCCCCAGGAGACACGAGAGTCCGGCTTGATGTAAAGGCAAGAGGCCGTTTATTAGTAACGGAGCTCTGGACTGACACATATCTCATGCAGGAGACAAGAGGAGTCGACCCCGAAACTCAAAAATCAGGGGTTTATATAGGGAAAGCTAGGGGGTTTGGTGCAGTTACACACAATTGGCTGTTTCAATCAGTGGCGGCTAATTTCTGGCGCAGCTATAAGTGATTGTCTCATTCAAACATAGCAGTGAGATTACAACACAGCAGAAGAGTACGTGCTGACTGGGGCGTTCAGGATTTTAGAAGCCAGGCTTATCAGGGTTTGAAGGACATCTGGTTAAAGTGTGACTCTGAGTAAGCTGGGGAGATGCCCTCCTGTTAGATGGTTTATGAGTCAGTCCTGATAACTCGGGCTGGTTCCTGCATTCCTTTTCTTTATCTTTATGGTCTTGTTAGTCCTAGTGGCAGGGCAGGCCCCGTCATGCCTGGACTTGCCTGGGCTTGCATTTTATGGTTTTTAGCGCTGATTCTGTGAAATTTGAAACTTACTTTTTTAAACCTTAAATCTGTATAACTTCCCTTTCACGTCTTCTACCACTGAGGTCAGATCAGGCAGTCCTCTGCTGTATATATGTCAGGGCCTTGGACCAGCTGATGTATGCTGCCGGGTTGGTGGCTCTGTCTGAGAGATCTCAGGAGTTCAGGTTAGTAGAGACTACTGCTCTTCTATGCGGTCGCCCTCCTCAGCTTCTTCCAGCCTTTTCCTAATTCAATCACTGAGGTCCCCAACTTCAGTCCACTGTTTGGGTGTAAGTATGGGTGTCTGACTCAGTCAGCTGCTTGTTGGGCCTCTCGGAGGACAGCCATGCTACGCTCCTGTTTGTAAGCACACCATAGCATCAGTAATAGTGTCAGGCATCTTTTTATATTGGAGTCTCTCCTTGAGATGAATCCCAAGTTGGGCTGGTCACTGGATATCCTTTCCCTCAGTATCTTCTCTATTCTTCTTCCTGCAGTTCTTTTAGACAGGAACAATTCTGGGTGGAGACTTGACGGTGGAATGACAACCTCTTCCCTCCATTTGATGTCCAGTCTTTCTGCTGGAGGTGAGCTCTACACATTCCCTCTCTCCACTGTTGGGCATTTCACCTAAAGTCCCTCCCTTAGAGTCTTGAGAGTCTCTCACCTCCCAGGTCTCTGATACATTCTAGAGGTTCTCCTCCCCAATACCTGATCATGTTCTACCTTTCCCTTCCCTCTCCTCTATTCCATCCAGGTCTGTCCCTTCCTCCCCCTGCCTCCTGTGATTGCTTTCTTCTCCCTCTCAAGTGGGATTGAATCATCCCCATTTGGGTCATTTGCTTGCTAACCTTCTTGAGTTCCCTGGATTTTATCCTGTATTTTTTAATTTCCTCAGTTTCTGTTGTTATGTCTCCCTTTTAATTTCTGATTTTGTTAATTTGGATACTGTCTCTGTAACTTCTAATTAGTTTGGCTAAGAGTTTCTCTTTTTTGTTGATTTTCTCAAACAATCTGCTTTTCGTTTTATTCTTTGTTTAGTTTTCTTTGTTTCTATTTGTTTCATCTTAGCCCAGAATTTCACTATTTCCTCCCAACTACTACTCTTGGGTGTGTTTTCTTCTTTTTGTTCTAGGGCTTCCAGGTGTGCTGTTAAGTTGCTAGTGTAGGATCTCTCCAATATCTTCATGAGGTCACTTTGCTCAGTCCTACATAAGCTTCCTGATTCCATATTTTTAAGTAAAGCAGGTCATGAAAGTATGGACTTTCCATTAGGTAGTAAGATACAATAAAATCCTTTAAAATCAGCTTTCTAGTAAAATAACTAGAAAACATCACCTTGAAAAGCTCAACTTGTTGGACCCGAAGGACCACCACCAAAGATCCTTTCGTCCCCAAATACCACCAGAGCCGAGATTTGATGCAATCAGCAAGAGGTTTATTAATAAACCAGGGTTCCTCAGCCTTCAAGCAGGAGAAGAAGAACAACCCCGTCCTACAGATACAGTCCACTTTTAAGCACAAAAAACACAGGAATGGGGATGGGTACATCGAGGCACACAAGGATTGGTTGGAACCATTTGCCCTTTAACTTCATTGGTACATTGGTCACAGTGTCTTTGGTGACTGGAGCAGTGCTGTGGTTTTGGGTGGTGGAAAGTCCCTGCTGGTCCTGCAGTCATGAGACTACCACCTGCTGGGTCATAGGACCACAAGGACAGGGGTGTAACTAGGTCAGAAAACCACAAATGGGTGGGTGAGGTGTAACCGGTGGAATTTCCCGGCATGGGAATTTTTCTTAGGGGAGGGGTGTAGCTTGTGGAATTTTCCTTTGGTTCCACAGACTCACAGGCTAACATCGTTGCTGCAGTCACAGGAGTCTTGGCTGCCCAAAGTCACCTACTCACAGATGGGCAGGAATCCTGGGAGTGAAACACCGGTTCATTGGGTTCCTGAAAGCTCTTACCACTGAATTGTGGGAAATGTAGTCCCGACCACTGTGACGTCATCAGACGGCAGTCCGTCCGTATCAAGTATCCGAGTTCGCTCTTCAAACTTAACTTCTCTCCAAAGTTAGACGACTGTACTGTTGAGCTCAGCATTTGGATCTCTGACATGGAGGTTGGTGTAGGGAGCAGCGCCGTTTTGCAGATCTGAGGAACTGTGTAGGGTGGCGGGTAGCACGCCGTGGGAGCTGACTTGGATTTGTTGTGAGACTAGGGAAGTTGTTGACCTGGAGGTGCTGTGCTGCTTAGACTGGACCACTGCCCTTGAGCACAGGTTTGAAGGGGAGAAGGTTGAAAACAACAGGATGGCCAAGGTAATCTGGGTCTGCTGGATGCCTGTGCTGAGATGCTGAAGGGAGCTCGCTCATCTTTACTGGGAAAATGTGCTCTGCCTAGCAGACCAGTGCTCACATGGCTGTAGTCAGTTTCTCAGGACCTACAGAACACGCGGACACCTAGCGCCCCCTATACTTTATGTCCTGAAGACTACTACTTGTTCGAGCTCACACAGCTTTCTAAAGTTCCTAGTGTTCAGGGACAGAGAGTTCTGTGAGGGTGATTGCTGTATATGGGATGTTAGTTCCTTTTCCTGTTAAAGTTATGGTTGCCTCGAATTGAATAAGAGACAACCCTGTCACCCGAATCATCACAATAGATGGCTATATAGCCACAGAACAATCTTGTAATTGGTATGAATCAGTGTGTGCAGAATCCAAATAACTGTGGAATTTGCCCCTCCTCTTAAAATCACTAGACACTAATACCTCAACAATACTGATTATGTGTTCTGTCCAAAATGTGGACTCCTTTTCAGATATGAGAGATGACTTGGTGTGAGGAGAGAAATGGAACTCATGACGAATGGGAAGGGCTGGAATGTCTCTGAAAGGGAAAGGACATATAGCCTTATTCTGGTCCTGTGGTTTTCTTCTGCCTATTTACATTATCAGCAATGTCTAAATTCCCTTAAATGTACTCTGCCCCTGTATCTGGTATGGCGAGCTTCACTGTTGCTCCCTGACTATTTCTAGAAAGATTTCCCCATGTTTTCACAAGGTTGTAAGAAAAAATTGGAAAGTTCTTGCACACTTGGGTGTCTTGTGATTTTCACATAGGTTCCTGTCGATGCAAAAGGCAGTTCCCCTCTTGAAGGGTTAAGATAATGACAAGTCCAGAACCTTTTGAGTGGCCATTATCTGAGAATATAGATTTAGTTTAATCTAAAGTCTTGCTTCAATGCGAGACATTTTCATGGTTTTACAGAATAAAGAATGTCATAAAGAAAGGAAGGTTTAAAATACGTTAGTGTGAGTCTGATAGAGGCATGTACTATGACACATGGGAGATACTCTATGCACCTAAGATACCTTCTGATGAGATTTTAGCTTTCTGACTGGTAGAAGCTCATGTTCGGCCAAGGCAGTGGATTGTGAGAGGATTTTATCTATTGTCACAAGCTGTGTGGTCCACTACAGAGTGAGGCAGGGACTGACTGTTCTGAAGGTAAAACCAGCCCAAGGTAGGACAGCTACCCCTGAACCTACACTATTCCAGGCTCTGCCCCCTCAATGAACATCCACCTGGCCATCCGTCTCTGCACACACAGACTCCTTCCAAGAGTTTTCCATTCACAGCCAAGAAGGTGGGATGTTTTGTTTGGTTTTGGTTTTGGTTTTTGTTTTTGTTTTTTCAGGATTTCTCCTCCACAGCCCTTCTGCCTATCTCAGGTGACCTTCCTTATATTGTCACACTTCATTGAAACCAAGTATTAGTGAACTGGAGACTTGCTTTTGGCATTCAAGTCTACACTCAGAAGCATGGGCTTCAGACCACCTTGTTCTGTTTACTGGAATTTTCAATGAGTTTGCAACCATGTCTAGAATAAATACATTTCCTAGTTAATGTTACTAATCTGTAGGAAAAATATAATAGTATATGAAGTTGAAATTACATGATAGCTTGTACATCAGAACACATTCCTTACAATGTAGAGAGGGTACATTGGCATGCTCATTTATAATTTACAGGCACCAAATATTCATATATATTTTAAATTAAACAACTCTGTGACATAAAAGTGAATGTAAGCCCTTTCAATCATCATTTCTGTCGTCTTGGCTTTTTGGGGACGATCCAGGAATCCTGGAGTTCAAAGTCATCCTTTCCTTTATAACCAACTCATAGGGAGCCTAAACTACTTGAAACCCCGTGTTTTAAAAAGATTATTTTTTTTCTCTCTTTTTCTTTTTCTTTTTTTAAATATAGAATAGTGTTTATTCAGGGCATGGGGAGGGGAGTTAAGAGGGTAGTAGGGCAGAGGAAGAGAGAGTAGAGAAAGGAGTAGAAGAGTAGGTCATGAACATGTGGAGAGAAGTGAGGAGGGCAATGAGGAGAGAAGGGACAAATCGGGAAGAGGGTAAGAGCAAGAGAGCGAGGGAGAACAAGAGCTAAAAAGATTCTTAAAACGTAGTTATTTTCCAACTTCTTCTGGGTGGTTTCAGTTCTCAGCACCAGTGAGGCCTGACAGAAATCCATCCAATTGACATCTTCTAATTATGAAAACTTGAAAAAGTGCTTTAAGAAGTTCTATGGGATGTATTTGAAATCTTAAATCTAATGTTTCACTAGCATCCTTTTGTTGATGACTTAGGGCTGGGGATTAGAGACTTGATTGCATTTACCATGTCAGAAAGGATTCCCCTCTGCCTGCCTTGACCATTCCTCTGTACTTACAGGGAATGTTAGTTATCTTTGCATACTCTTCTCTGTTATTTTCTGTCATGGCCTCATGGAGGTTACTTCTGAATTTACATCAATCTTTTGAGAACAGCATTGCAGTTCTACAGATGGGAAATGACAGTCACATCTACCACTTCCTTCCCATCTGTAGTCACCCACGTCTGGGCAGTAGAGTAAGCTGTCAGGGTGGGATTCCTTCCTTTCCCTCAGGGAGCAGTCCAGTCTCCTATGGTGTGCAGTCCTGCCCTTTTCTTCGCAGACTCTTTTCATTTCATCCGAGTGCTACTGTGAGTGATGGGATGAATGAAGGACTTACTGACTTTAACAGACTCAGGCAGGAACCTCGGCATGTTTGACAAGTTTTTCCGGGAAACTCTGAAGGAACAATGTGTTGGGTGATGTGATTCAGTTCCTTGTGATGGCTGTGTACATGTCAGAGGTCATGAAAAGAATATGAAACCTCATTTGTACTGGTTTTGGTAGAGATAAAAATGAGAAGTAAATAAACCTGAGATGCACATATTGCTACAATTTTCTGCTTTGAAGTATTTCTGTCAGTGAGTCCAAGGACACTTTGCTTTCTCTCTGTCTCTCTCTGTCTCTCTCTCTGTCTCTCTCTCTGTCTCTCTCTCTCTCTCTCTCTCTCTCTCTCTTTCTTTCTTTTTCATTGATTTGTGTATTTATTCATTTTCCATGTCAATCAAAGGCACTGGCTCATCTTCCAGTCCTTCCTCACATACTTCTCTCCATGTACTCCTTTTCTTTGAGAACAGGGAACTTTTCTCCCCTATCAACACCCGTTGGCACATTAAATCACTATAGGACTAGGCACATCCTTTCTCAGTGATGCCAGATAAGGCAGCCAAGATTGGCGATCAGGATCCACAGGCATGAATAGAGTCAGGAACAGCCCCCACTTCAGTCCTAGGAAGACCTGCATGAAGGCCTGGTGCCGTTCTGCTACAAATGTTCAGGGGAGGTCAGATGGTAGGTCCAGCCTGTGTATGCTCTATAATTTGTAGTTCCTCTCTATTAACCCCTAAGGGTCAAGGTTATTTGACTCTCTTGGTCTTTTGTGGAGTCCCTACTCTCTCCCAGTACCATAGTCCTTCCCCCAACTCTTCCACAAGACACCCCCAGCTTTGTCTGATGTTTGGCTGTAGGTCTCTGCCTCTTTTTCATTCAGCTGCTGAATGGATTTGGTCAGAGGACAGTTAACCCAAGCTGCTGTCTGCAAGGCTAGCATAGTATTATTAATTGTGTTAGGCATTGGTTCTTGCCCATGACAAGAGTCTCAGTTTGGGTTAATCAGGGGCTGGCCATTCCCTCAGTGTCTGCTCCTTCTTTCCCCCTGTACTTCTTGTAGGTAGGACAAATTTTGGGTTGAAGGTTTTGTTCCTGTGGACTAGTGTCCTTATCTCTCCAATGACAGTCCTGCCTGACTCCAGGAAGAAGCCACTTCAGGCTCCATATTCCCCACTGCTAGGTGTAGAGTGTGAGTCTGATCACCTAATCAGGAATGAACACTGAAGGTCCTGTTTCCCAATTGGTTCTCGATTGACCAACAAAGATGCTAGCATCCAATGACTTGGGGGAAGAGGTGGGACTTCCAGTTTCTCCTAGGCAGGCTAGCAGACCCAGTAGGGGAGAAAAAGATTAGCCTTGCTTTGGGGTAAGAAATAGCCCCCAGCCACGTGAGATCTTGGGCAGAGAGGCCATTGGCTGCTTCCCGGTGGGAGATTAGAAATGCAAGTAAAATGGATGCTGAGCTGGGACTAAAGGTGACTGAGAACTAAAGTTGAACTGGGAGGGAAAAGAAGGGCGAGACCGCTGAAGAAGGCTTAGAAGAGCCTGGCCATTGAGCTAAAGCATATTTAAAATAAGTTAATATGTATGTATGTTTCATCTGCAGATACAGGGTGGGTTCTGGTCAGGTGCTGGTAGCACGGTCTTCTGGGAGCTTAAAGTGGGGTAGCAGGAACTACATATTACAGCTAAGAACTCAGCTAGAGTCACAACTATAGATTCCCTGGGGCCTTTTGTATCCCTGATTTCAGACATGTCGCAGTGATACTTCCTTTGCCTTGGCTCTTCATCAAATTCCATTCACTCTTCTGACCTCCCAGGCTCTCGACACACTGACCCCTTTCCCCATAATCACCCATGTGCTTTCCTATTCCCTTCCCCCCCCCTTCTATCCTCCCTTGGGCCCTCCTTGTTTTTTTTAGCTTCTTTAGGTCTCTGGACCTAGCTTGGTTATCCTGTACTTTATGGCTAATATCCACTTATAATTGAGTACATACCATGCATGTCGTTTTGGGTCTGGGTAACCTCACTCAGGATGATGTTTTCTAGTTCCATCCATTTGCTTTCCAATTTCATGATGTCCTTGTTTTTAATAGCTGAGTAGTATTCCATTGGTCTATTGTGGGATATCAGAATTGTTTGCAGTTTCTGCCTTATATAATAAAACTGCTATGAACATATTTGAGCAAGTGTCCTTGTGGTGTGGTTGAAGATCTTTTGGGTATATGGCTAGGAATGGTATAGCTGGGTCTTGAGGTAGAACTATTCCCAATTCTCTGAGAAACTGCCAAATTGGTTTCTATAGCGGTTGTACAGGTTGGCACTCCCACAGCAGTGGAGCAGTATTCTCCTTGATCCACATTCTTGCCAGCATGTGCCTTTATTTGAATTTATGATCTTGGACATTTTGATAGGTATAGAGTCTCAGAGTCACTTTGATTTGTATTTCTCTAATGACTAAGGATGTGGAACCTTTTAACAGTGTTTCCTAGCCATTAGAGACTTCTGTTTAAGAATTCTCTGCTTAGCTCCATACCTCATTTTTTTTTTTTAAATTAGGTTACTTGGTTTGCTGGTGTCTAACTTCCTGAGTTCTTTATATATTTTGGACATTAGCCCTCTGTGGGGTGTAGGGTTGGTGAATACTTTTTCCCGTTCTATAGGCTTCCATTTTATCCTATTGACAGTGTCCTTTGCCTTTCAGAAGCTTTTCAGTTTCATAAGGTCCCATTTATTAATTGTTGATCTTACTGCTTGAGGCTCTGATGTCCTTTTCAGGAAGTTATCTCCTATATGAATTTATTCAAGGGTATCCACACTCTCTCTTCCATTAGGTTTAGTGTATCAGGTTTTATGTTGAGGTCTTTGATTCACTTGGTCATGAGTTTTGTGGAGGGTGATAATTATGAATCTTTTTCTATTCTACATGCAGATATACAGTAAGACCAGCACCATTTTTTGAAGCTACTTACTTTTTCCAGTGTATGGCTTTGGTTCTTTGTCAAAATTCGAATGCCCGTTGGTTTAATTCTGGCTCTTCTTTTTTATTCCATTCATTAATTTGCCTACTTCTACACCAATACCGTGCAGTTTTATTACTATTGCTCTATAATATATCATAAAATCAGGTATAGTGATAGCTCTAGAAATTCTTTTATTGTATAGGTTTGTTTTAGCTTTCCCAGGATTTTTGTTGTTTAACATGAAGTTGAGAATGGTTCCTTCAAGGTCTGTAAAGAATGGTGTTCAAACTTTGATCAGAAGTCCACTGAGTCTGTAGATTGCTTGTGATAAGATGGCCATTTTGTACTATGTTATCTTGCTTATCCATGACCATCAGACATCTTTTCATCTTTTATTATCTTCTTCAAGTTCTTTCTTCACAGACGTGAAGCTCTTGTCATACAAGTCTTTCACTTGCTTGGTTACAGTTACACCAAGGTATTTTGTATTATTTGTGGATATTGTGAAGGGGGTTGTTTCCCTGGGACACATTCCCAATTTTCCATTTCCTTCTCAGCCCATTTATTGTCTGTATAAAAGAGGGCAAATACTCGTCCTTTTTTGTATGTCTTCGTGTGGTTTAGGTATTATGTTGACCACTGCTGAGTTTGCCCAGAGTGGCTGCAGGCCAGCAGAGAATTTGGGTAACAGCTCCAAGATTACTTTTCAAAACCATATTCTTATTTTTTTACCTCCTTAATTACTTAAATAATTCTTTAAAATTTTGAAGAAGACCTTTACTCCCATTCTCTCTCTTCTTATGCTCCTAAACAGCATCCTGCAGGGGTTCATGGCCTTCATGACAGTAGAATAACAAGGCAGGGGAGGTTGAAAGCAGTTTGCCCAACACAACTAAGTAGAATCTGTTTTGTTTAATCGTGGAGACTCTGACCCCCACATGTTCACTTTAGGCATATTTGTGAATGTCGATTAGGTGAAAGCTCTTCTAGTGGTAATTACCTCAATCCTCTAGGCACAAGAAAGCATACATAAATCTCCTGAAGGACAAAGGTAGCTAAATACAGATCATATGTGACCGAGAGGGTACTCACTGTCAAGTCTATAAAGATAAGTTCTATAGGTTGAGTAGAAAAACAGGTTTAAGTGAGTAATAAAAAGTAATTACAAGAAGCATCTTGGAGGATAGTGAGTGGCATTAGAGTTTCTTGCCACAGAGGTAGAACAAAGGTCAGCAGAGTAGAAATCCCCTTTCAGTTTGTATGGAAAACAGGTTTTACATTCCTTCCCTTGAAGGAACAACTGTCCAGTCCTACATTCTCTAGCACTTTCAGCATAAAAGCATACTGGAGTTTGTTCAAGGATTTTCCACACCTGTTGATGTGATCATCTGATTTTAGTCTGTAAGATTATGTCACTGTCACATATTCTATTTATTGACTTGTGTATGATGAACTATCCCTGCATGAAAGCCAACTTGGTCATAGTAGATAATCTTTTTGGCATGTGTCTGTATTCTTTTTGCAAGGTTTTTTCCCCCAGTTTGTTTAGAGCACCTTGAATCTGACTTCATTATGGATATTGGCTACTAGTGCTCTTTTGTTGTTGTTTTTGTTTCTCTCCCTGATTTTGTTATTAAAGTGATAATAGCTTCATAGAAAAAGTTCTTAAGTGCACTTTTTGTTCACTTATTTATTTAATGGTTGAAGGATTGGTTGTAGATCTTTGCCTCAGAGAATTGTTTCGAATCCCTCTGGACATAGAATTTTCTTTTAGCTGGAAAACTTTATTACAATTTTTTTCTTTCTTTTTTTTTCTTTTTGGTTATTTTCACTTCAAATGTTATCCCTCTTCCCAGTTTCCTCTCCAAGAGCTCCCCAAATCCCTCTTGCGCTTCCCCCATGAGGGTGCTCCTCAATCCACATGGCCACTCTAACCCCACCACCATAGCATGCCCCAATACTTGGGCATCGAGTGGTGTTCACAGGACCAAGGGCCTCCCCTTTCTTTGATGCCAGACAATGCCATCCTCTGCTACATATGCAGCTGGAGCCGTGGGTCCCTCTATGTGTATTCTTTAGTTGGTGGTTTAGTCCCTGGGAGCTCTGGGGGATCTGATTGGTTGATATCGTTGTTCTTCCTATAGGGTTGCAAACACCTTCAGCCCCTTCAGTCCTTCCCTTAACTCCTCCATTACAGTTCCCATGCTCAGCCCGATGGTTGGCTGCAAGCGTCCACATCTGTATCTGTAAAGCTCTGGCTGAGCCTCTCAGGAGACATCCATATCAGGCTCCTGTCAGCATGCACTTCCTGGCATCCGCAATATTGTTTGGGTTTGGTGGCTGCATATGGGATGAATCCCCAGGTGGGGCAGTCTCTGGATGACCTTTCCTTCAGTCTCTGCTCCACACTTTGTCTTATTTCCTTTAGACGGGAGAATTTCTGGGTTAAAATTTTGAGAAGGGGGTTGGGGATTTGGCTCAGTGGTAGAGCGCTTGCCTAGCAAGCGTAAGGCCCTGGGTTCGGTCCCCAGCTCCGAAAAAAAGAAAAGAAAAAAAAATTTTTTTGAGAATCCCTTCACTCTGCCTGACCTCTGGATATAGTCTCTACAGGTTCTCTCTCTCTCTCTCTCTCCTTTGTTGGGCATTTAGCTAATCTCATCCCCCTTGATTTCTGGGAGCCTCTTGCTTTCCTGATGTCTGGATTTTCAGTGGCTCCCCTCAGTTCTCCATCCCCCATTATTACACACTTCTGTTCAATTTCCTGATCCTCTGTATATCCTCCCTGTCTACTCCCACACCTGATCCTGCTCTCCCTTTATGCCCTCCCCCTCCTCACTTCCTCCCAAGTCCATCCCACCCTCTACTTCCTGTGATTATTTTGTTCACACTTCTAAGTAGACCTGAGGCACTCACACTTCAGCTTTCCCTCTTAACCTTCGTGTGGTCGGTAAGTTTTATCATAGGTGTTTGGAGCTTTTTTCCTAATATCCACTTATCAATGAATGCATACTATGTGTGTTCTTTTGTGACTGGGTTACCTCACTTGGGATGATATTTTCTAGTCCCTTCCATTTACCTGTGAATTTTATGAAGTCGTTGTTTTTAGTGACTCAGTAGTAGTCCATTGTGTAAATGTACCACATTTTCTGTATCTATTTCTCTGTTGGGGGACATCTGGGTTGCTTCTGGCTATTATAATAAATAAGGCTACTATGAAAATAATAGTGGAGTATGTTTCCTTGTTATATGTTAGAGCATCTTTTGGGTATATGTCCAGGAGTGGTATAGTTGGGGCCTCAGGTAGTACTATGTCCAATTTTCTGAGGAACCTCCAGACTGATTTCCAGAGTGGTTATACCAGCTTGCAATCCCACCAACAATGGAGAAGTGTTCCTCTTTCTACACATCCTCACCAGCATCTGTTGTCACCTGAGTTTTTGATCTCAGCCATTCTGACTGGTGTGAGGTGGAATCTCAGGGTTGTTTTGATTTGCATTGATGCCATAATACTCAGTAAAATTCTCACAAACTCAATCCAAAAACAAATCAAAACTATCATCTATCATGATCAAGTAGGCTTCATTCCAGGGATGCATCATGGTTCAATATATGGAAATCCATCAGTATAATCCACCACATAAGCAAACTCATGGCAGCCAAGGAGCAGCAACCCTTTCCAGCATGGGTGGCGGTGGAACAAGATGATGCTCACACTTGCTGGACTTAGACAATCACTAGTGGCCAGGCATGCGTCAGACCAGATTGAAAACATGGTGCCTGTTATGGATCAAATCATTAAGGTAACCTTCAATGCTAACTTTCATACCAGTCTCCAATGGAACTTCAGATCTCAGCAAACAGAAATATATGTGGTACCAGGAGAGACTGCACTGGCATTTTATAAAGCGAAGAATCCTACTGACAAACCAGTAATTGGGATTTCTACATACGATGTTGCACTGTTTGAAGTCAGACAGTATTTCAACAAAATACAGTGCTTCTGTTTTGAAGAACAAAGGCTTAGTCCACAAGAAGAAGTAGATATGCCAGTGTTTTTCAACATTGATCCTGAATTTGCAGAAAAATCCAAGAATGGTGAATGTCGATCTCATCACTCTTTCTTACACTTTTTTTTGATGGTAAAGAAGGTCACGAGTTGCCAGTTCTAGGCTGTAATTGAAGTAGCTCCCAAGACCTGCTTCAGATTTATGATTTTTGGAAGATCATTTATTGTGCTTTCTCAGAAGAGAAGCATTCTACAGTAATATATTTCGAAAACATGTATTTTAAATGGTTTTTACCTTTCTTTCTTTGCAACTTCCTGTATCCCACTTAAGAATGAGAAAACAAGTTCAAAACTCCATCTGTGGTGAAAATATGCTGCTATCCTATGATGCTGAAGGGCAGGAAATGAACATTGCTCTGTTTTAAGTAATAGAATATGAATGTTGTTCATATTGCAAGCCTGAAGAGTATATAACTGTCCAATGTACCACAAGTATGACTATTAAAAACTGCATCATGGGTCAGGGAGGTAAATTAGTGGGTTAAAGTGTATTGGGAGGGAAAGTAGAGAAGTACAGAGGGCCTGGAAATTGAATATAAACATGTAGGACTGGAGGACAGGTAACTGGGGAAAGCCACTAGAAAGTCCCAGACACTAGGAAAGTGAGAGGCTCCCCAGATCCAATGGTAGTGATTTTTATCTGAAATACCTAACAGGGGAGATACTCCCTATAGAGGCCACCTCCAGTAGATAGATACAGCCCCCAGTTGAGCGATGTGGCCACCCATACATTTCAAAATTGTTAACCCAGAAATGCTCCTGTCCAAAGGAAAGACAGTGACAAAAAAATGTAACAGAGACTGAAGGAAAGGCCAACCAGGCACTGCCCCACCTAGGTATCCATCCCATTGGCAAACACCAAGTACCCACACTGTTACTGACACCAAGAAGTACTTGCCTACAGGAGCCTAGTATGGCTGTTCCCTGAGAGGTTCTACCAGCACCTGACCAATACAGATGCAGATACTCACAGCCAACCATCAGATTGAACCTGGGGACCTCAATGGAAAAGCTAGAAGGAGGACTGAAGGAGTTGACAGTGATTGCATTGACATAGGAAGATCAATATCAACTAACTGGACCACCCAGATTTCCTAGGGACTAAATCACCAAAGCATATACTTGGAGGGAGCCATATCTCCAGGTACAAATGTAGTAGAGGTTGGCCCTATCCGACATCAATGGGCAGGGAGGCCCTTAGTCCTGTGGAGGCTTGATGACCCAGCGTAGGGGGATGTTAGAGCAGTGAGGCAGGAGTAGGTGAGTGGTTGGAAGAGCACCCTCATAGGGGCAAAGGGGAGGGGGAAGAGGGGGGATGAAATGGAGGGGGTTGTGGAGGGGTAATCTGGAAAGGGAATAACATTTGAAATATAAATGAACAGAATGTTTAATAAAAACTTAAAAATAAAAAATAACCAATCAGGCTGTGTGTCAGCCTGTAGAGCATTTTCCTAGTGCATCAGATGGAGCATAGCACAGCCTGATATACAAGGTACTAACTCAGGAACGATATCCCTGGATTCTATAAAGAAGCAGGCTGGGCAAGCCATTTATAGAAAGCCTATAAGCACAACCCTGCCATCATGTCTAAATCATCTTCTGCCTCCCAGTTCCTGTCTTGTTTAAATCCCTGTCCTGACCTCCTTCAATAATGAACCATGCTGTGCTGAGGAAGTGCAAGCCTAATAAAACCTTTCCTTACCAATCTGATTTTTGGTCATGGAGTTTCATGGCAGGAATAGAAGCTCTCACAAGGGCATGTATGTGTTTATATTTTGTCACCACTCGTGTCTAAGTGATTATCTGATCCTCTCTAATGAGTTATAGACAATTGTCAGTGGCCATGTAGCGTCTAGGAATCAATCCCATGTCCTTTGGATATATAGCCAGTGCTCTTAACTACTGAGCCATCTATCTCCCTCCTGACATTTTTATTTGCACTTGTTCTCCATTTTATGGTTCTTAAAAGCATCATACCATAGGAGTTTCTAGGATCTTCTATGATCCACTCCACTTAGAGATGATTCCTGTGTTGCAAACAGTACCACATCAAGTATATTTTAGGATTCTTCTTTACCTATATCAAAAGTGCTTCCAGCTCTCCTCTCACTTAGGGTATCCTTCAGAATTATATGCAGAAGCACATGATGCCACATTGCATTTATGTTATTATTGGCATTTATAATTAGTATAATGTGTAAGTTAACCATAGTCATTTCTATCCCAGTATAGTTTCCAAACGAATGAGATTCAGGCTATGATTTATTTATTTGGCATTTGCTTAATTACTGGGGTATAGATTACTCCTAATCTATTTTTCTAAAGCTAGACTGGCTACTTCCTCATTTGTGCTCCCCAAATTCTTGCTGTGTAAGTCTTTCCCGAATTATTTCTGTTCCATTAGTCTGTCTGGGACAGGGGTGGGGACAATTCACTTGGGCGTTGCTGCTGATCTATCCTGACTACTGAAGACCTATCCTCACAGCTTTCCTTTCCCTTCCTATTTCTCCTCCTCATTTTGGACCCTACCTGTGACCCCCAATCTAGTCATCGAAGCACTGCCTACCTCTATCCTCCTTCAGAATTGACTATTGCCAGTTTTGTTTAACCTATATTTTAAATTGGGAAGCCACTTTTACACAAAAATTGCTGGTGAACTTTTGGTAATTTACTTGTCTTGGGGCAACTAGATATTGAGGTAGAATATTTAGCATTTGAATACATGGAAGCACCATACCAATTGTCTTTTTGAAACTTTTTTTTTTTCAGGATATGTTGTCATTCTGGGATGTGGCTATATATTTCTCTGGAGAGGAGTGGGAATACCTGGGTCCTGCTCAGTGGAATTTATACAGGGACGTGACATTGGAGAATTACAACAACCTTGTGTTTCTGGGTGAGGATACCTTCCATGACGAATTTTTAATTTTCAGCATGAAAGTTGCTCCCTTTGTACAATATCTCATGGGAACTTCCACGTCCATCAGTGATGTTCATAGGGCTACTTTTAAAGAAAATAAAAATTATTCATATAGCTTAGAACGATTTCCTCTTGTGTTCATACCTCCCTCTTAAAGGTACCATTTGTATTAGAACATAAGTGGTACACCTCGAAGAGCACGTCACACGTTTCAGTCATAAAAGTTCTCCTTGTAACGAGGGGTGTGAAGCTCAGGACCTGCAATTTCCAACTTCCTCCTAAGGATTCTGCCTTGCCCATCAGAAAACACATGAGAACCAGCGCTCTATCCTCCTTCGTTATATCTTCTCATTCCTTATTCACACAGTCCTGGAGGGACATTTTATTTTACCACTGTAACAGTGTTGTTCCACTTTTCCCCCAAACAGGTCTTGCTTCCTCTAAGCCATACCTGGTCACATTTCTGGAGCAAATAGAGGAGCCTTCAGTTGTGAAGAAAGGAGAGGTTACCACTATGTATTCAGGTATGTCAGAAGGAGGGTATCAGAGAACAGAGTGGAAAACTCTAAGAGCTAACATAAATCCTTTGAGACACAATATTCTAGTATAAATCATCTTTTTTAAATGTTTTTTTTTACTTATTCACCTTACATCCAGCTCACTGCCCCCCTCCTGGTCACCCCTTCCCATAATTCTTCCTCCATCTGCCATCCTCTTCTGCTCTAAGCAGGTGAGCATCCCCCTGGGTATCCCCCACCACCACCCTGACACTATATGACTCTGTAATGCTAAGTGCTTTCTCTTCCACTAAGTTCAGTCATGGCAGCCCAGCTAGTAGAGTATATTTTACATATAGGCATCAGCTTTCGGGATAGCCTCCTTTCTAATTGTTTAGCATCTATATAAGATCAAGTTGCACATCTGCTACGTATGAACAAGGAGGTTTAGGTCTAACTGGTGTTTGTTCTTTTGTTGGTGGTTCAGACTCTGACAGCCCCAAGGATCCAGATTAGTTGACTCTGTTGGCCTTCTTGTGGAGTTCCTTTTCCCTTCCGAGCCCATCATCTTTCCTCCTATTCATCCATAAGAATCCCCAAGCTCCACCCACGGTTTGGCTTTGGGTGTCTGTATCTGAGTCAGCTGCTGCCTATTAGAAGACAACATGCTCATGTCATCTTTGAAGATCTAATCTTCTGTCTTTTTCTGCCAAAGAAAGATATAATCTAACATTTAGGATGCTTTGAGTCTTATTAGCTTTGTTTTCTTCTACTATGAGATTAACCTACATTTCCCATAACATTGAAAGCTCTGTCATTTCTATGTAATCTTTTACTTGGGTACTTTTTTTTTAAATATATGTGCATGCATTTTTTTAAGAGTGATGATTTTTTTCTATCTTTCTTCCTGGCTAGCTCCCAAATGAATGAGACAGAGACTTAAGATTTATTTGGTAGGCAGCAGCTTTTGGGATAGCCTCCTTTATAATACAGTTACTACACAATTAATAATTAAGTCAATCCTCTAAGGTAATCTGGCTACCTCCATGAATTTTAGTACTGATCTGGCTCTCTGAGCTTCACATGTTTCCTTGATATCTCTCTGGACCCCTTCCTTATATTAAACCCACCCCCCTTTCTTCTCCTTTTTCCTCCTCCTCCTCTCCCACCTCCTCCTTGTTCTCCTTCTTCCCGGGAGTGTCAGATGTCCAGCATATTCTCTCTTCAGCCCAGGCATTGGCCAATTAACTTTTATTGAGAAGTTAGAGCATAAATGGGGAACAATGTTACCTAAACATAAGATGGGAGAATCTTAGACTAAACAATGCAATGCCTTGTCTGGATGGTACAAACATATAGGGCAGAGAAATCAGCATTTGACTACTAAATGAATAATTTTTATATAATGCACAAAACAATTATGCCTAAAGATATGCATAAAACTGTCTTGAATCTTTATTTAATGTTACCAAGGAAAGTCTTCTTAAGTTGCCTAACTTTCATAACTTCTAAAACTAAACTCTATACTTAGACTATATATAGATATATTATAATGTACAATATATAAATATTGTATATTCAGGTGCCTTCTATCTTAGACTAATTTATACTTAGTTTTTTTTTGTTTTTTTTTTTTTTGGTTTTTTTTTTTTCGGGGCTGGGGACCGAACCCAGGGCCTTGCGCTTCCTAGGTAAGCGCTCTACCGCTGAGCTAAATCCCCAGCCCTATACTTAGTTTTTAACTACTCAAAAAATTTCTGTATTTGATTAAGGGTCTGATTTGTATTTGCATTTTTCCATTATGATTTTTCTTAGTTGATAGTATGCTTTCTTTAAATGTTTGATTTTGATTATTCCTTTGCTTCCTTGTTCTACGTTGTCATAGTCTTGTTCCATTGATGGAAGGATACATGAGTTTCACTTATTCTATGTTTTAAATTAGTCTTCATTGAGTACAGGCATAGAAATTCAAATGTAGCTTATCATTTATATAGACAAATACAAGTATGAGTATATGGTTTTTTTTTAAATAACCAGTGTAAATATACAGATGTTTATTCTGTTCAATTCTCAACCTTTACTCACCAGGGAAAAAATGTTATACCTGCAAAGACTGTGGGAAAGTTTTTGAGGAGAAAAAAGTATTTCAAAGTCACTACAGACTTCATGTAAGAGTGAAAACCTACAAGTGTGAAGAATGTGGCAAGTCCTTCCGTTTTCCGTCATTACTTTCTAGACACTACAGAGTTCATACAGGAGAAAAACCCTACAAGTGTGAAATATGTGGCAATGGCTTTCCTTATCCTTCAAGGCTTTCCACCCATATGAAAACTCATACAGGAGAGAAACCATACCAGTGTGAAGTATGTGGGAAGGCCTTCCATAATCCATCAATACTTTCTATGCACAAGAGAATTCATACAGGAGAGAAACCCCACAAATGTGAAGAGTGTGGCAAGACTTTCAGAGATTCATCAATACTTTCGGGGCACAAGAGAATTCATACAGGAGAGAAACCCTACAAGTGTGAAGTATGTGGCAAGGACTTCTATTTTCGATCAAAACTTAATATACACAAGAAAATTCATACAGAAAAAAATCTCTACAAGTGTGAAGTATGTGGCAAGGCCTTTGATAATCGATCAAGGATTTCCAACCATATGAAAATTCATACAGAAGAGAAACCATACAAGTGTGAAGTATGTGGCAAGGACTTCCATTATCTATCCAAACTTTCTAAACACAAGAAAATTCATACAGAAAAAAATCTCTACAAGTGTGAAGTATGTGGCAAGGCCTTTGATTATCGATCAAAACTTAATAAACACAAGAAAATTCATACAGAAGAGAAACCATACAAGTGTGAAGTATGTGGCAAGGCCTTCCATTATCTATCCATACTTTCTAAACACAAGATAGTTCATACAGAAGAGAATCCCTACAAGTGTGAAGTATGTGGCAAGGCCTTTGATTATCCATCAAGGCTTTCCGACCATAAGACAATTCATACAGGAGAGAAACCATACAAATGTGAAGTATGTGGAAATGCCTTCTGTTATTCATCATCACTTCGTAAACACAAGATAATTCACACAGGAGAGAAACCCTACAAGTGTAAAGTATGTGGCAAGGGCTTCGATTATCGATCGAGACTTTACAAACACAAGAAAATTCACAGAGGATCAAAACCTTAAAATTATGATGTATCAGTCAGTTCCTTAGAACTTTCCAGCTTCTTTCTCCTCATTTGATAACTCATTCTGGAGAGAAACCATACAAATGTGAAGAATGTGGAAAAGCCTCCTCTACAAAGTCGTACCTATATCTACACAAATTAACTCACAATATAGAGAATATTTACAAATGAAAAAATTATGTCAAAATGCTCAACAATAAATTAGGGATCATCAAAGAATTCATTTGGAAAGAAACCATACAAATGTAAAAAAATGTAGCAAATACTTTAGAAGTTCCATAGCATGATCTGAACACAGAACTCTTCATATTGGAGATACACTCCACATGTAAAGAATGGGGCAAACACTATTATTATCAGTCTTCTTGCCTTAAAGAACATCAAAGAATTCATCTGAGAGAAACCACATAAGTGTGAAGAATGGGATTCTTTTGGACTTACTCAAAATTTGGGAAAAACCTCATAATTCATACTAGGCTAAAATGCCACAAGTGTAAAAAATGTTGCAAACCCTTTAATAAGCCTTCTTACATTTTTCAAATCAAGGTAGTTCAAACTGGAGTGAAATAATATAAATGTTAAAATGTCCATAAAATCTTAACACTTTTCCAGACCCTAAAAGTTACCAAAAGCTTCATGGTGAATGGAAGCCCTATAAGTTTGGGGAACGTGGTAAAGTTTGGAATCATTCATACAATCATGTCAAGAGTGGAGTTGTTTGTTAGTCTGTGTGTTTGTTCTTCTGGGTTTGGGGCAGATTCTTGCTTTCTTTTGTTTCTTCTGTTTTAGAATTGAAACACTTGTTCTATACCAGTTTGTAGAAAAATAGTCACTTGTTTTTATGTTGTAGGGGCACACAGTTAAGAGATTGCCTTGAGTCTCACATGACACTTGGAGTATGGTCTTTTATAGTATTGTAATTATTAAATACTTTGTGGACCTTTCAAGTTGTAGCCTATTTTACTTATGAAGTGAAGGTAAGGTTGGGGAAAGGGAAGGAAATATTATTATTTAAATCTTTTTGGAGGGTCTGGACAGATGACTCAGCAGTTAAGAGCACTGACTGCTCTTCCAGAGGTCCTGAGTTCAATTCCCAGCAACCACATGGTGACTCACAACCATCTGTAATGAGACCTGATGCCCTCCTCTGGTGTGTCTGAAGCTACAGTGTACTCATGTACATAAATAAATAAATATATCTTAAAAAAAAATAAAGCTTTTTGGACAGAGCTAGCATGTTGACTTTGGGAACAAACTTAATTGACAACAAGGTCCACACCCATGTTAGTATTCCCAGTACCAACAAAATAGAAAGAGGTAATTATCTCTGAAGGTTGTCCTCTGATCTCAATGCATGGACCCTCACACAAGCATATGTGCCCAGAAAAAGTAAACTTAAATTATGTTCTTAAATTGACTTTGTGTTTTACATAGACAAGGATCAAGAAATAACTCTTGTATCTCAATTGTTAGTACCATGAGTTCTATAATGATTTGAGAGGCAAGCCTCTGGTTGATTTGTAGGATTTACATTGATTAGTTTAATTGATTTCAGAAGATCTGTTGATTTTGATTGGAAGCATCTGATTGACTGAAATGCTGTATTATAAGAAAATACCCCGAGAATAGCTATTCATCTATCTCCTGCTTCGTGACTTTGGATGGGACATGACCAGCTACTTTAAATTTCTGTTGTTTTAACTTTCTCACCACATGCTGTGTTTGGAATAAGAATTGCCCTAAGGACTCTGGAAAAGGATTAAGATGTGTGGCATCAGTGGAGTAAGTGGTCACTGAGGGTAGTATTTGAGATTTCAAAAGCTCCGACCCAGTATCTCTCTCTTCATACAAACTATAAATCAGTATGTGCTATTCTCAGCTACTTCTCAAGCACCATGTGTGCCCGCATTCCACCATCTCCCCTAGCTTGCTTCCCCCAATAATAATGAACAAATCTCTGGAACTGTAAACAAGCTAATTAAATGCTTTTTTTATAGGAGTTTTCCTGCTTTGGCGTCTCTTCATAACACTAGAACACTGAGTAAGGATCCATGGTAGATGGTGACTTTGAACTGTGATCCAAATTAAACCCTTAAAGTTACTCTTGTGTGCATATTTTATCATTGCCATGAGAACATTTACTAAATCTTCATGCCAAGTGCAAGTTTCAATGTGATATTTAATACATATGAGTCATGTACTTTCTCCCTTTTTCCATTATTTCCCTCCCTTTTGCTCTCTTCTCCAAAAATGTTTCCTCTTCTCTTTACTTACATACTTACACACACACACACACACACACACACACACACACACACACACACACACACACACACAACTGTGGAGTGTACTTTTAAAAGCTAACACATTTTTCCTTGGGGTGAATCACAGTCTTCAACCCCCCATCCCACCCCAACTGCTCCCCCATTTTCCTTTTGCTCTACTGTCATTTGCTCCAGGATGTGGACCACAATACCAGTCCCCATTAGAGACCCTTGAATCCACAGATAAAAGACACACATACACAGTTTGTTACTTTTATAACTTGCAATCTAAGCACAATTGCTGGGCGCAGATATTTCTCTGCCTAGAATACCGTGCTCTTACCTATTATCTCCATCTTCCTACTCTTCAGTGGCTAATCCCACCTACCCACCCTGCCAAACATCCTTGCCCCCCTGTCTGTAGCAAAGGTAACAGGCCCCAGTTCCACCCGATCCCACCTCAGCAGTCACATGGTTGAAGCGTTCTTTGTCCCCTCAAAGCATGGCAAAAAAGACAGCTCTTCCTTCCATGTGCCTTTTCTTCCTGAGACACGGAGGCTGCTCTACTGAATCAATCTAGACTTTTTTTTTTTTTTTTTTTTTTTTTACCCATTGGTAAGATATAATTGCCCACTTAAACATACAAAGCCCGGTACCATCCATCCCTTAGGAACATTGATAACAACCTGTAAATATACAGAGCAGAATCTTAACATCACCTGCCATGGCTTCTCCCCTCTCTCCCACCCCTGTCTCTGCTTTCTGTCCTAGTCTCTTCCTCTTCCTTCAAACTTCTCTCCTGCCCATCCTTCCTTCTCCTCCAATGACAGGCCTCCTTCTATCCTGTACCTGCCCCTCACCTGTACTTTACAAATTCAATGGGGAGGTGGGTCTGGTGAAGTCACCTGAGTTCTGAGTCTTTGACTAGGCAGCTGTCCTTGGGGCAGTGGAATTAGCATCAAAATACAGATAACTTCAGGGCAAACCACAACATCCCCCCCCCCTTTTTGTCCAGTTAAAAAGCCTTTTCACTTATATATAAATTGAGTACAATTATTACCATTCTACAATTTATAAAGCATATGATATTCTCAACACCCAGTCCATCACTATATCAGTTAAACAGAACATTTAGTTATCCATTCCAACTTAATGAAATGTTAGCTACTGGTTTGCTGTATATTGCTTTTACTATGATTAGATGTGGGCCTTGAATTCCCGATGTTTCCAGGACTTTTATCATGAAGAGGTGTTGAATTTTGTTAAATGCTTTCTCAGCATCTAATGAAATGATCATCTGATTTTTATCTTTGAGTTTGTTTATATAGTCGATTACATTGATGGATTTCCATATATTGATCTATCCCTGCATACCTGGGATGAAGACTACTTGAACATGATGGATGATCATTTTGATGTGTTCTTGGCTTAGTTTGCAAGAATTTTATTGAGTATTTTTTCGTTGATATTCCTAAGGGAAATTGGTCTTCACAGCAGGAATTTGGTAGTGCTCTGTCTGTTTCTATTTTGTGGAATAGTTTGAACAGTATTGGTATGAGGTCTTCTATGAAGGTCTGATAGAATTCTGCACTGAACCCATCTGATCCTGGGCTCTTTTTGATTGGGAGACTTTTAATGACTGCTTCTATTTCTTTAGGAGTTATGGGGTTGTTTAGATGGTTTATCTGTTCATGATTTAACTTTGGTTCCTAGTATTTGTCTAGAAAATTGTTCATTTCCTCCAGATTTTCAAGTTTTGTTGAATATAGGCTTTTTAGTAGAATCTGATGATTTTTTTTTAATTTTCTCTGATTCTGTTGTTATGTCTCCCTTTTTATTTCTGATTTTCTTAATTTGAACATACCCTCTGTGCCCTCTTGTTAGTCTGGCTAAGGGTTTATCTATCTTGTTGATTTTCTCAAAGAACCAGCTTTTGGTTCTGTTGATTCTTAGTATAGTCATTTTTCTTTCTATTTGGTTGATTTCAGCCCTGAGTTCAATTACTTCCTGCCTCCTACTCCTCTTGGGTGCATTTGCTTCTTTTTGTTCTAGAGCTTTTTGGTGTGTTGTCAAGCTGCTTGTGTATGCTCTCTCCCGTTTCTTTCTGCAGGCACTCAGAACTATGAGTTTTCCTCTTAGCACAGCTTTCATTGTGTCCCATAAGTTTGGTTATATTCATTAAATTCTAAGAAGTCTTTAATTTCTTCCTTTGTTTCTTCCTTGGCCAAGTTATCATTAAGTAGAGAATTATTGAACTTCCATGTATATGTGGGCGTTCTTTCCTTATTGTGGTTACTGAAGAGCAGCCTTAGTCCAAGGTGATCTGATAGGGTGCATGGAATTATCTCTATCTTCCTATATCTGTTGAGGCCTGTGTTGTGACCAATTATATGGTCAATTTTGGAGAAGGTACCATGAGGTGCTGAGAAGAAGTTATATCCTTTTGTTTTAGAATGCAATGTTTTATAAATATGTTAAATCCATTAGGTCATAACTTCTGTTAGTTTCTCTGTCTGTTTAATTTCTCTTTCCATGAACTGTCCATTGATGAAAATGGGGTGTTGAAATCTAGTATTATTGTGTGAGGTGCAATGTGTGCTTTGAGCTTTAGGAAGGTTTCTTTTATGAGTGTAGGTTCCCTTGTATTTGGAGCATAGATATTTAGGATTGAGAGTTCATCTTGGTGGATTTTTCCTTTGATGAATATGAAGTGTCCTTTATCTTTGTTGATGACTTTTGGTTGAAAATCTATTTTATTCGATATTAGAATGTCTACTCTTGCTTGCTTCTTTGGACCATTTGATTGGAAAGTGGTTTTCCAGCCTTTTACTCTGAGGTACTGTTTGTCTTTGTCTCTGAGGTGTGTTTCCTGTGGGCAGCAAAATGCTGGGTCCTCAAAACATATCCAGTTTGTTAATCTATGTCTTTTCATTGGGGAATTGAGTCCATTGATGTTAAGAGATATTAACAATGATTAATAGTGATTTTGCTTCCTGTTATTTTCATATTTAGAGGTGGGATTATGTTTGTGTGCTTCTCTTCTTTTGGTTTTGTTTCAAGATTACTTTCTTCCTTTTTCTAGGGTGTAGTTTCCCTCCTTCTGTTGGGCTTTTCCATTTATTATCCTTTGTAGGGCTGGATTTGTAGAATGATATTGTGTAAATTTGGTTTTGTCATGGAATATCTTGGTTTCTCCATCTATGTTAATTGAGAGTTTTGCTGGATACAGTAGCCTGGGCTGGCACATGTGTTCTCTTAGGATCTGTATGACATCTGTCCAGGATCTTCTGGCTTTCTTAGTCTCTGGTGAGAAGTCTTGTGTAATTCCTATAGGTCTGCCTTCATATGTTACTTGACCTTTTTCCCTTACTGCTTTTAATATTCTTTCTTTGTTTTGTGCATTTGATGTTTTGACTATTATGTACTGGGAGGAATTTCTTCTAGTCCAATCTACTTGGAGTTCTGTAGACTTCTTGTATGTTTATAGGCATGTCTATATAAGGAAGTTTTATTCTATAATATTTTTGAAGATATTTACTGGCCCTTTAATTGGGTCTTTGCTCTCTTCTCTACCTCTCTTCTCTATTCTTAGGTTTGATCTATCCATTGCGTCCTGGATTTCCTGTTTGTTTGGGCTAGGAGCTTTTTCAGTTTTCCATTATCATTGATATTTGTGTCAATGTTTCCTCTGGTATCTTCTGCTCCTGAGATTCTCTCTCCTATCTCTTGTATTCTTTTGGTGATACTTGCATTTATTACTCCTGATCTCTTCCCTAGGTTTTCTATATCCAGGGTTGTCTCCCTTTGTGCTTTCTTTATTGTTTCTATTTCCATTTTTAAATCCTGGATGGTTCATTTTCTTCTTCTCTTTGGTTGTGTTTTCCTGTAATTCTTTAAGGGATTTTTGTGTTTCCTCTTTATGGGCTTCTAATTGTTTACCTGTGTTGTCCTGTATTTCCTTAAGGGAGTTATTTATGACCTTCTTAAAGTCCACTATCATCATGATAAAATGTGATTTTAAATCTAAATCTTGCTTTTCTGGTGTGTTTGGATAGCCAGTGTTTTCTTTGGTGGGAGAACTGGGCTCTGATGATGCCAAGTTGTCTTGGTTTCTGTTGCTTCGTTCCCTGCACTTGCCTCTGGCCATCAGGATGTCCCTGGTGTTACCTTGTCTTGCTGTTTCTGATGGTGGCTTGACCCTCCTCTAGGCCTGTGTGTCACACTCGTGTAGACCTGTTTTCTTGTTTCCTTTCAGCCAGTTATAGGAACAGAGTGTTTTGCTCTCAGGCATGTAATTGCTCCTGGAGGCTGGCTTTCAGCTCTAAGCGAGGGCAGCAACCAGAAGGGTCCTTTCCCTACTGCTCATAGGTTCCTGTGAGCAGTGGTCACAGATGTCATTAGGCTTTTTTCTCTTGCATCGGGAATGTGGGCAGAGAGTAGTCTCTGGTTTCTCAGGAGTGTCCGCACTTCTGAGGGTCTAGCTCTCACCACCATGGAATTTGGGTGCAGGGAGCTGTCTGACCAGTTCAGTTCATATCTGGGCACAGACCTGTACTGCGGGGCTCCTGCAGCTGACTGCTCCTATATTCCTGTGTCCAGAGGCAGTATGAAGTTTCCTATAGTGACAGGGGATGTGGGTAAACATGGGCAGAAGTGGCAGTCTGTCCTGCAGTCTTAGGATTCTCCATACTTCTGGGTGTTCAACTCTCTCTCCCAGGAGATCTGGGAGCAGGGAGCTGTGGACCGGGATCAGGAAAGTTCTGGGCACAGCCATAAACCAGAAGTGCCCAGTCCAGAGGACTTCTTCCTTGTGTGTCCTGAGTCCACCAGGCATGTCACTTGGAGCAGAAAAGTTTGTCTTACCTCTACTCTCAGGTGTGTAGTCACTCCTGGCAGCTGGCTTTTAGCTCTCGGCGAGGGCAACAACTGGCCTCTCAGCCATTTCTTTCACACACTGTCCTATTTAGCCCGGGAAAATCAAAGTTCCAGAGACTGGTAATTTGGCAATTAGATTTACATGTTAAATTCTCAATAATCCACACAATAAATTCACTGCCAATTGGTAAAGATAAACCGCCCACCTAGACAAGATAAAATTGATCTAGTTCACCTAAATCTGGACCATCCTCCTCCATAGTCTCTATCTTGATCTCTCTCACTTTTCCTCCTCCTCTCTCCTTCCTAGACTGCTCCCCCCCCACCTACCTTTCCTTCTCATCCAATGATAGGCTTCACTTTATCCTGGACCTATCTTGCTGCATAATGATTTCATCCTACAGGTTATTATTTTCATTTAGACATAAGGATACATGGTTATGTGTCATATTGACAAGGAATGGATTCTAATGGCTATCCTCACTTGTCAACTCTATGAATGAACTATAATCCAGAGATGGAGGGCTTACCTGTGATCTAAATCTTGAGGCTAGAAGGCAGTCTAGGAGGTCAAGATTAAGCAGTAAAGGAAATTACTGAAATCAGAAAACTGGTGAAGCTGTGTTCCTTCTGGCAGCCAGACTTGGTAATGTGTAATAATCACTCAGGTGGTACTGCTTGTGAATGGATGAAGGAATCCTAGAGAATAACTGAGGTTTGGTTCTGTGAGAGGAAAGGCCACTGGTGAAGGTGCAGCCTATTGTGAGTTGAAGGTCCAGAACTGAAGGGGTCGTACAAAAGAGTTAAAGCTGGGCACCATGAAGAGAGCCTATGAGAGGCTATTGGTGAAACCACAGCCTAGGTGCAGTGCAAGACCCCAGTGTATTTAAGATGCCAAAGTAATGATAGAGTTTGGCTACACTGCTTTGTGCTCCTGGAAGATTGTAAGACGGTACCTGACCAGGAGCTATCTTTGCATTGTCTAATGAAAGACACACACACACACACACACACACACACACACACACACACACACACACACACACACACACACACAAACACACACACACAGAGAGAGAGAGAAAGCCCATTGTCCTTCTGACAGGTATAGCTTCCCTTCTCCAGCATCTTAAAATTCCCTGAGTGAAACTTACAATTAACCAGATAGATTGCCAATAGAGTGTGTTTAGTGAATATTTGCTGGCTTGATGGAAGGTATCATAATGTGGGGCAGAGGGAACCATGACTAAAAAGTGACCTTCATCAGATTAGCCTTTAGATGAATTTGTGAAGTGGTTCAAAGATTAATGATTATTTGCAAAGGCCTCAGACCACCAAAGGACCTTACATCACTGGGAAAGTGAACCTTGCTTATTTAACAGGAAACTGAGATAGCTCCTGAAGAGCAGGAGGAAGGGGTTGAAACTAAAAGAGGTCTGAGTGCTCTATCAGAATAAGAAAGAAGCCAAAGAGTGAGCTAACCCAATCACAGAAAGACATACATGGTATGTACTCATTGATAAGTGGCTATTAGCCCAAATGCTTGAGTTACCCTAGATGCCTAGAACAAATGAAACTCAAGACGGATGATCAAAATGTGAGTGCAGATCGCTCATGAGAGACACAGCCAGAATACAGCAAATACAGAGGCGTATGCCAGCAGGAAACCACTGAACTGAGAACGGGACCCCTGTTGAAGGAATCAGAGAAAGAACTGGAAGAGCTTGAAGGAGCTCGAGACCCCATATGTACAGCAATGCCAACCAACCAGAGCTTCCAGGGACTAAGCCACTACCCAAAGACTATACATGGACTGACCCTGGACTCTGACCTCGTAGGTTGCAATGAATATCCTAGTAAGAGCACCAGTGGAAGGGGAAGCCCTGGGTCCTGCTAAGACTGAACCCCTAGTGAACTAGACTGTTGGGGAGAGGGCAGCAATGGGGGAGGGTTGGGAGGGAACACCCATAAGGAAGGGGAGGGGGGGGGGATGTTTGCCGGAACCGGGAAAGGGAATAACATTCGAAATGTATATAAGAAATACTCAAGTTAATAATAAAAAAAAAAAAAAAAGAAAGAAGCCAAAGGGTTTCAAAGTAGAAGGAACATGTTTTTATTTTCCCAAGTAGATAATTTCCAATATACTTTTATTGTAAAAGAAAACAGCCTGATTACAACAGAATGTGTCTCTTATTTGGGGACATTTGTCAATCAACAAATCTGAGGTAGATGTTCTGTTTTTGAAGCTTTACCATGTTTTTATTTTTATTTTTTGTTTTGTTTTTTGACCTAGAATGCTCACAGAATCCCATATGCATGAACATCTATGTAATTTTTTTCCCCTTGGGAGTACCCCAAGGACATCAGCATTCAAAGCACACGCAGATGAGTTTAAAACAAGAGGAGAGTATATATATATAAAACCACAGATGTTTGAGGATAGACAAAAGATGCATATTCAGTAAAGCAAGGAGAAAACTTTCCCATATACACCAACAGATAGTATAATCATTATTTCTATGTGGAGGAATAAGGGAAGTATGTGGATGTAGTATAAAATCATATAGTGAAGTTCACTGATCACCCTTCTATGAAGTCACTGTTTGTTTTAGAATTTGTTGACCCAGCTCAGCATGCCTTCCAAGAAGGTATGACACTATCTGCCCATCTCACGTGTCTTTCTGTGTGGGATGCAGTAATGACAGGACCTGTAATGTATCTTGGGAAGTGGTACAGGCTCAGGTGTTAGACATGGGGGTTCTTGAGAACTTCACTAGGAAGGGTTTTATTTCAGTGGATTTTTGGTTATTACTGATGTAAATATCTTTAAAAATGGCAGTTGCCAAGTGTGTAACCATTTGCACATACACATACACACACACACACATATATATGTATGTATATATATATATATGTATATAAAAAACTATTCCTTCCAAACATCCTCTTTTTTCTAAGTGTGAAAACTGGGTTTTACTCCTATTTTGTATTGTTCCTGTTCCAAACAGAATTTCTCTCTGTAGCACTGACATTCAGTGTAAATTTTTTAATTGTACATTGTACTTTATTTTACTAGCAGCTTGTGTGTGTGTGGGGGGGGGTAGTCTGACCATCTTGTCTGTGTGTCTGTCTGGGTATGTAGGCCATAAACTTAAAACTGTAAACATGGTCTAAACAAACATATTAGGCTTGAGAATCTGACTTGAGTAAACCTATCCATAAGTATCCCTGGGTCCTTAATATTCTGCTGAATGAGGCTCCTCTTTGAATCACCATGTTCAGGTTGTGATTACACCATCATAGTTCCTCCCTCCGTTGAATCACACAGTCACAAAAAGAAAGAAATTCGAGATTGCAGTAGTGTTGGAAATGAATGCTGCATCCTCAAGGATTAGCACCTCTTACATGAATGACTACCCTCTTAGGTAGGTGTACACAAACAGACACGAACACACATGTACATAATACACACAAGTAGTACAATGAATTTAAGCTTATTTCTGACTGGCTTACAAATAAACACAACTCAGACTAGGATTATTTCACTTAGCTTTAACAATTACTGGGCAGCAACTCCCTCATCTACTCTTCTAACTGCTGTCCTGGGTATCTTCCCAATGGTGTACCCCAGATACTTGTTTCTCCTGGCCATCTCCCCTTATGTCAGCTTCGTCCTCTTTCCCCGTTCCTCCTCCTTTTCCTGGTCTGTCTTCTCTCTCTCCTCCACCCTCTACCAGGTAACTCAAAACCCACCTACCTCTAATCCCTCCAGTAATGGGCTGTAGCCAATTTGATTTATCCAATAGTTTTAAATCAAGGATGAAGGTTTGCGCAACAGAATCTTGTAAACGTGAGAAGTAAGTGGTAGGTCTAGACATTTGGTTAAAGAATTTAGCATTACAATACATAGCAACAGACCAAAGCTCAACACATACACATACCGGAAAACTAGCTATGCTCAGAAATGCTAAGTCCTTGTGGTTGATGACAGTGCCCTCCACTGCCACATTTAGGAGGAAAGACCAGTCATGTCATTTGTCAATCAAGTACAGGTACATGCTCATTGATTGTAGTTTCTCTCAATTGAGGAAGCTATTCTGTTTCTCTGGATAAACACACTCCCTGGAAAAGAGGAATTCAGTAGGGACTGCACAGTCTCTGCTCTGAAGGAGCTCCCTTTTGAATCATTAGGAATCATGAAGCATGAAGTCTTTTCTGTAATGGTGTCTGTTGTCACATGAAATATAAAAAAAACAAGGCAGCCACTCACACTAGCACCAGCTACGCTCTAGTACTGTGGTTTCCCCCTACCAGGGTCTCCATGTAGCTGCCACCCAACCCGCCCTTCTCTTGTGGAGGATCATGCTCACATTCCCAGCCATCTGCCCACTGTGGTTAGCTGTCGTAAATCCCCATAACCTGAAAAAAAAAATCAAAATTCTAGAGACTCATAATTTATCAGTTAGATTTATATCAGTACATCCTCAACCCACAAAATGCCTGCACAATGAACTTAAAATCCAATTGATATAAACACAATCCACACACCTAGATGGGGCAAATGAACACACCCTACATATATTTATGTAAGAAATCCCTGATACTTGTGGCTCCCAGGACTGTGTGGTTCTGGCTCCTCTTTCTCTCTTATAGTTAAGTCTTGTCTCCTCTCCTCCATCTTCCCCTCTGTCTCTCTGTCCTTATCTCTAAAATTCTCAGCCCCCCTTCTTTTTCCACTGCCCAATCACAGGCTGTAGCCTTATCTTTCACCTGCCTACACCCGCACACAGATAGCAATCTACAGTTTGTAACTTTGACTCAGACATGAACTGCACAAGAATGAACCTTCCCAAGAAGAGATGGGAATTCTCAATACTCCATGTTTCCAGTGTGACTTCTTTAATGCAGTGAGCTCATTGACAGTAATATGAACATATTTCTGATAACTTTGTATTCAAAGAGAAAACATCTCAGTGTTTTGTTTAGGAGAAGTGAGGGAAGTTCACGACAGATATCACTGATGTTCAAATATTGCCAATTATGACCGATGACAGGATTAGTCCGGAGAGACAGGCAAATTAATAAGGAATAGCAAACCTAAGGCAGAGGGAAGTCCTATAGTGCACAATGGATCAAGAGTCAGTACATACACCACTGTGATCCCAGGAGGTCTGCCCCTCCCCTGGGAGACATTACACAAGAGGAAAGTCTGTGCTCAGAAAACACCTGGTGGTGACCAGCTCCGATTTCCAATTCTTCTGTGTTAAGCAACTGGGATGGTTTCAATAGAATCATAAAGAGATAATGCTCACTCCTATGTTAACTTCCTGCTTTCATTTTTTTAAGTAAAGCAGATCATGAAAGCATGAATTCTCCATTTGTGAATATGAGAGATAGAGTTTTAAACTAGCTCAAAACTCAGCAACAGGATCTGTCTCAGGAAGACAGATAGTTAAAAATGCAGGAGGACTGGTGCTGACTCACTGACCCTCCGGATGTCACTGGACGTTAATAAATGAGTAACGGGTTCTTTTCTGCCCCTGTGATGTTTGTTCAAGCCCTCATTGTGTTCTACAGATAATGTTCCAGCCATTGTGTCCGCAGATAGTATTCCAGGAAACCGGGCCAAAGCCTAACCAGATGTGTATCAGATGCAGATGCTTTGTCAACTCTGACAAACATTTACGCTAAAGGACAGGAATCAAGATCTGTTCTCAGGAGAATGAGGGCTTGACCTTTCCCCTGATTTAAACCCTAGAGTCTTAAGAACAATCCTGTGACTTTGAGAGTTTCCCCTTGTGACATTTTTGGTATTTCCTTTTGACGTCCTCTCATCTCCTGGGGCTTGGGACTTCTTCCTTTAAATAACCCTTCTCTCAGCCACTCAGGGTCCAACTCCTGTGCCCCTGCGTGGGATACGAGTCTCAACCCCAGTGCACTTGTTCCTATCGATAAACCTCATGTGATTGCAGCAAGAATGGTCGTGTGTGAGTTCTTGGGGGGGGTCATGTCATCCCGAGACTTGAGTGAGGGTCTCCCCGCTCCGGGGGTCTTTCAAATAAGATTCTATTAGTAGATCTGAGCTTTCAAATCACAACATATTAGCAGAGATAACGTGGAAACATTATCTGCGAAAGGTTCCACTCACAGGCTAACATAGCATGCTGTGACCATGGACTTTGAACGAGCCCATGTTTCCTGCATGCCCATGTGCACCTGCTCACAGTTGGGCTGTAATCCAGGTAGTGCACAAAACCTCTTCTGTGGGTTCCCGGAAGTCCTTCTAAGTGACTTGTGGGAAATGTAGTCTCAACCAACGTGACGACATCAACAAGGGCAGTCAGCATCAAACTTCCCTATTCAAACATCGCTTCTCAAATTTGTGCGATTGTCCTTTTAAACACTGCGTTTGGATCTCTGATATGGAGGTTGGTGCAGGGAACAGCGCCGCCGTTCTGCCGATCTGAAAAACTATGCAGGGTGGTGTGTAAGGCGCAGTGGGAGGTGACGAGCTGGTTTGGAAATAGGGGAAGATACTGACCCGGATGTGCTGTGCCGGCACAGGTTTGAAGGGGAGAAGGTTGGAAACAACAAGATGGCCAAGGTAATTTGGGTCGGCTGACTGCCTGTGCTGAGATGCTGAAGGGAGCTCGCTCATCTTCAATGCGGAAATGTGCTTTCCCTAGCTGACCAGTGCTCATGTGGCTGTATTCTGATTCTCCGGACATCCAGAACACGTGGATATCTAGCGCCACCTTCGCTTTACGTACTGGACACTACTACTTGTTTGACTCAGTTTCCTAAAGTTCTGAGTGTCCAGGGACAGAGAGCTCTGTGAGGGTGATTGTTGTGTGGGGTGTTAGTTACATTTCCTTTGGAATGAATTGTTAAATTTATGGATGCCTCGGTTTGAATGGGAATTTCTAATAGAAATCTCTGTGACCGGAATCATCACAATACATGTCTATATAGGCACAGAGTAATCTTGTAATTGGCATGATCCTGTGTTTGCCTAATCCAGATAATTACGGATTTTACCTATCAAATTAAAAATTGCTAGGCAGTAATACTTCAATAGTTCTGTCTGAGTATGTTTCCGTCCAAAATTTGGACTCCTTTTCAGATGTACCAGATGACTTGGTGTGATGAGAGAAAGATCGCTGGGTATGGCTGGAATGTCTGAAAGGGAAGGGGGAAATGGCTCTGCTTCTCTGCCAGGATCTGTACATCGTTGTCTCATCATGTGCTTTTCTTGTGTCTGTTCACATTATCAGCAGTGTCTGAACTCTTAAAATTTTCTCTGTCCCTCAATGTGACATTTAGGTTTACTGATGCACCCTAGATTGTTTTAGAAAGAATTCCCTAAGTTTTTCAACTGTGTTTGAAAAGCTGTAAGATAAATTTGGAAAGCTGTGGTACACCTGGGGTCTTACGATTTTCACATAGGTTCCTGTCCATGCAAAATGCACAGTTTTCCTCTTAAAGGGTTAAGAGAATAGTTTACTCCAGAGCCGTGTGACTAGCCATGATCTGAGAAAATAGATTTAGTTTAATCCAAATTCCATACTCCAACATGGAATCAGTTTCATGGTTTTACAGAACAAATAATGTCGTTAACCAAGGCAAGTTTAAAATACGTTGGTGTGAGTCTGATAGAGGCATGTGCTATGACACATGGGAGATACTCTATGCACCTAAGATACCTTCTGATGAGATTTTAGCTTTTGGACTGGTAGAAGCTCATGTTCTGCCAAGGCAGTGGGTTCTGAAAGGTTTTTATCTATTGCCAAAAGCTTTGAGGTCCACTATGGAGTGAGGCAGGAACTGACTGTCCTGAAGAGAAAACCAGCCCAAAGTAAGACAGCTACCCCTGAACCTACAAAATCCCAGTCTCTGATCCTCAATGAACTTCCACATGGGCCATCAGTCTCTGCACACACAGACTCCTTCCAAGAGTTTTTCCTTTACAGCCAAACACAGGTTTTGTTTTTTAGGATTTCTCCTCCACAGTCCCTCCCCCTCTCTCAGGTGATCTTCTTGATATTGTCACTCTTCAGTCACACCAAGTGTTTGTGAGCCAGTGACTGGCTTATGGCATTAAAGTACTCTCAGGAAGCATGGGCTTCGGACTACCTTTTTTGCTTGCTGGAATTTTCAATAAGTTTGCAACCGTATCTAGAATAAATAGACATTTCTTAGTTAATGTTACTAATCAGTAAGGAAATTATAACAGTTTATAAAGTGGGAATCATGTGCTACCTTTTACAACAAAACACACTCCTTACAATGTTGAGAGGGTACAGCAGCATAGTCAGACATAACTTACAAGCGCCAAATATTTTTATATATTTAAAATTAAAAAGCCCAATGATTAAAGAGTGAACTTAAGGGTATTCTATGATTCATTTCTGTAATATCTGCATTTTGATGAGTCAGGAATCCTGGAGTTCAAAATTATCCTCTCCTTCATAGTCAACTCATTGTGAGCCTAGTCTATATGAGACCCTCTGTTTTAAAAAGATTCTTAAAGCATAGGTTTTTTTTTTTTTCCCCCACATAGTAACGACTTCTGGTTGGTCTCAGTTCTGAGCACCAGTGACCTGACAGAAACCCATCCAATTGACATCTTCTAATTATGAAAACTTACAAATGTGCTTTAAGACGTTCTATGGAATGTATTTGAAACCTTAAATTCAAATTTTCACTAGCATCCTTTTGTTAATGACTAGATTAACAACTAGATTAGAAACTTGTTTCCATTTGCTGTGTGGGGAAGGACTCCCTACTTTGCCTGCCTTGACCATTCCTCTGTACTTACAGGGAATGTTAGTTATCTTTGCATACTCTTCTCTGTTATTTTCTGTCATGGCCTCATGGAGGTTTCTTCTGAATTTACATGAATCTTTTAAGAACAGCATTGCAGCTCTACAGATGGGAAATGACAACCACATCTACCACTGTCCTTCACATGAGATATCACTACCGTCCAGGCAGTAAGCTGTCATGTTGGGATTCCTTCCTCTTCTTCAGGGAGGAGTCCAGTCTCCTATGATGTACAGTCCTGCCCTTTTCCTCAAAGGCTCTTTTGATTTCATCTAAATATTACAGTGAGTGATGACATGAATGAAGGACTTACTGACTTTAACAGACTGAGTATGTTGGTATTTTGTGTAGCCAGTATCCTTTCCTGGTCCTGCAATACTTTTCCCAACTGTTCCAGGAGACTCCCCAAGCTCCAATATTTGGCTGTAGGTCAGTCAGATCCTCTCAGAGGACACTTACCTCAAGCTCCTGTCTGCAAGACTAACAGTATTACTCATTGTGTTAGGCATTGGTACTTTGCTGTGGAATGGTTCTCAAGTTCTGTTAATCAAGGGTTGACCAATCCCTCAGTCTCTGCTCCATCTTTTCCCCTGCACTTCCTGTAGGTAGGACAAATTTTGGGTCAAAGGATTTTGTGATTGGTGTCCTTATCTCTCCGATAGGAGTTCTGCCTGACTACAGGAGAAAGCCACTGTGGATTCCATATTCCCCACTGCTAGGAACTCAGCTAGAGTCTCCCTCATAGACTCCATGGAGCCTCTTGCATCCCTGGCCTCAGACTTGTCCCAGAGAGCCCTCATTCCCAGTCCTGTCATCAAATTTCATTCATTCTTCTGGCCCTCTCTCCCAGGCTCTCACTACAACGGATCCCCTAACCACCCATGCCCTTCCCTGTCGAATTCCTCACCCACCTCCATCCCTCCATCCATTTCTGATGACTTTTATTTCCTCTTCTAAATGAGATTCAAGCATCCTCCCTTGGGCCCTCCTTGTCATTTAGCTTCTTTAGGTCTCTGGACCTAGCTTGGTTATCCTGTACTTTATGGCTAATATCCACTTATAATTGAGTACATACCATGCATGTCGTTTTGGGTCTGAGTAACCTCATTCAGGATGATGTTTTCTAGTTCCATCCATTTGCTTTCCAATTTCATGATGTCCTTGTTTTTAATAGCTGAGTAGTATTCCATTCAGCCATTGTGGTATATCTGGATTGTTTGCAGTTTCTAACTGTTATGAACAAAGCTGTTAATGTTTTTTTATTTATGTATACAATATACATAGGAGTGAAAATGAAATCACACAAAACCAAACCTCTGGGACCTGTTGAAAGCAATCCTGCAGGTGAAGATTATAGCTCTAACTGCCTGAAACTGTGAGAAAGACCATGGGGAAATGATTGAATAATACATTGAGGAATTTGGCAAAAACAAGAACAAATGTAATTCAAATCCTGTCAATGGCAAATAATTTTAAAAATAATTAGAAGAGAAATAATTGAAACTAAGTCAAAGAAAAAGATTCAAATGATCAACAAATTCACATCAGGTTCATTAAGAAGATAAACAAGATTGAGCGACACTTGACCCAGATCACAAGAGAAGCAGGATCCAAATGATCAGTATCAGAAATGAACGGGAGACATGACAGTGGATACCAAAAAATTTAGACTATCATAAAGGAATATTTTGAAAGTCTTTCCAGTTTAATTGGAAAATCTAAAAGACATCACTCATATCTCCTTCATGCAGACAGCATACAGATGGGTTCGTTTCTTTTTTTTTCTTTTTTCTCTTTTTTTTCCCCGAGCTGGGGACTGAACCCAGGGCCTTGCGCTCGCTAGGCAAGTGCTCTACCACTGAGCTAAATCCCCAACCCCTGGGTTCATTTCTTGATCCCTTCTCCCAGCCTGTGCTTTTGAATGGAGGACAGTGGGTATAATTGTTCTGGTATGTGAGTGTTAATTGTCACTGTGTTCTTCATCTTCAGTGTTGTGTTCTCAGTGGCCCTTTGTGTTTTAGTAATTTTGGCTTCCCATTTCTTTCCAGTTTCTTGGCTATGCTCATCTCTCTCTTGAGCCTACAATGGTTCTTTCTGTATTTTCTTTATGTTTGGTTTGTAAAGTAAAATTTTTCAATGCTTTTTATTTTGTGGATGGTTTTCCCACGATCACTCTTTCAATCACTGTGTGGTGTGCAGTATCTTAGGTTGGATGTCATTGTCTTTTAGGAGTTGGAATGCATTACTCCACACTCCTCTGGCTTTCAAAGTTCCGTATAGGAATTGGCTGATATCCTAATAAATGTGTTCTTTTACTTGCAGGTTTCAGTATGCCACGAGGATTCTATTTTCTGATATCCAATTAAGTGTTATGAGTACTTTTTTATTATTATCGATGTACCTCTCCTTAGTTTCAGGAAGATTTCTTTTACAACCTTCTTGAAATCATATCTGTGTAGTGGTAATTTAGTTATAGTGCTCTGGATTCTTGAATGAAAGTCTCTCTCTCTCTCTCTCTCTCTCTCTCTCTCTCTCTCTCTCTCTCTCTCTCTCCCTCCCTCCCTCCCTCCCTCCCTCCCTCTCATTAATTTTTGATGTGCCTTGGCTAGCATAGAGGTTAGGTACTTGCAATCCTCCCTGGGCCTAGCATATGTTTCCCTCTGGGGTTTCTGGTTTAACACCTTCTAATTCTGTTTTACCTTTGCTGTCCTCTTACCTTCTGGGGAGCTGAACCCATAGGGCTCCTTACCCCTTCCACCTACATTATGGATGATTTTTCTTCAGTAGCTCCTAAGTCTGATTCCGTCTGCCTCTGAGTCATGAGGAATCTGCCTTTTCCCTATCTGTCCCAAGCCCAGGAATCCTAAAGGTCCTACCTCTGTCTGCCCTGCCAAGCTATTGGCTGCTGGCATCTTTATTTACCAATCAGATCCAACTGTGGTAGGGTAGCTCAGTGTCTTATGTACAGACACTATGTTAGCTGTTTTGGGGACCAAAATTAGTGTTAGAATACAAGCAGCATTAGGCCAAACCCACTTCACCTATGCCATTGCCTGGTCTTTTCACCTTGTCTAACATTCCTTGTATGTTTCCTTCCCACAGATTTTTTTTCCTTCATTTATTTCATATTGTATTAGTCAGGGTTCTCTAGAGTCACAGAACTTATGGGTAGTCTCTATATAGTAAGACAATTGGTTGATGACTTACAGTCTGCAGTCCAATTCTCCAACAATGATCAGCAGCAGCTGTGAATGGAAGTCCAAGGATCTAGCAGTGGCTCAGTCCCACAAGGCAGGCAGGCAGGCAGGCAGGCAGGAAAAAAGAGAGAGAGAGATAGACTCTTCCTTCTTGCAATGTTCTTATGTAAATCTCCAGCAGAAAGTGTGTCCCAGATTAAAGGTATGTACCACCATGCCTGGAGCTGGGACTTGCTTTGTGATCTCCTTGCCTTAAGCTCCTGGGATCATAGCCACTTTGCTTCAAGATCTCCATGCCAAGATCCAGGTCAGAAACTTGTATCTCCCAGCCTCAAGATCAGGATCATAGGTGAGCCTTCCAATTCTGGATTGACAACCAGGACTAGCCACTACACATACGCTTAGCTTGTTTTATCCAGGTCATCTATTTCACTTGTAAGTGCTTATATGCTATCTTCTGCCAATTTATTCTATTGAAAAAAAATTTTTTTTAAGTTTTCTTTTAGAATTATTGGGTTAGATTTTGGATTGTTGCTAACAGGGTGTTTCTCTTTATTGAATTTCAGTTTCCGTTTTTTTTTTTTTTTTTTTAGATTTATTTATTTATATACAAGTACACTGTAGCTGTCTTTAGACACACCAGAAGAGGGCATCAGATCTCATTACAGATGGTTGTGAGCCACCATGTGGTTGCTGGGATTTGAACTCAGGAACTCTGGAAGAGCAGTCAGTGCTCTTAACCGGTGAGCCATCTCTCCAGCCCTGAATTCCAGTTTCAAATCCTGAGTTGTGTAGTCATTTCCATTATTGTAAAGTTTTTGCTTGTTTAGGCGTCATATAAGCACTTATACTCCTGAAGTTCATTGTCGTGAATGGCGCTGAGCTGCTTCTTCATGCCTTTTTGAGATGTTTTGTAGTCTTTGATGAAGTTTATGACTGTATTTCTAAAGTCTGTATCCTAGTGCTCATCTAAGAACTCTGTAATGGCAAATATTTGTATCTTGTATGATGGTGGGGGTAAATGCCAGCATGATTTTCTTATATTGCTTATTTTTATATGTGATCTGGCCATATGGTTTTTAGGAGAAAATGCAGGCATGACCTAGCATTTACCCTATCTGCAGCAAACTTAAATGCTGTTTTGTTTGTTTTATGCGCCTGACTTCATAGCAGCTTCCTTTATTTTTTCCAGTTATTAAAGAGCTCTATATTCTTTTAACCCAAATACATTATTTTTCTTTATATTCCCCTTTACTGTGATTCTGAGGTGGTCTTCATATGACTGGATATGAACTTCTTTCATTTGAGTGAACTTTAATTAAATCATAAAAGTAAAATAATCAGGGAATTGTAGTACACATGGTTAATTTGGGATAACATTCAGTGGAGTTAAGGGATGCAATATGGTCACTTTTTTTTTCTCTTTTTTTTCCGAGCTGGGGACTGAACCCAGGGCCTTGTGCTTGCTAGGCAAGTGCTCTACCGCTGAGCTAAATCCCAACCCCGAAATATGGTCACTTTTGACAATATGGCTGATGCTAGATTTGTGAGCACAGTCCAAAAAGAAGAAAGCAGGAAATAGGCTGAGAACAACAGATGAGACTTTTTATTAGTATACACAGAGAGGAGCACCAGCTGTCCTGGAAGTGTGGGATGGTGGGTTGTGTGAGGAGAGAAACCTGGCTTGGACCTTTTAGAGCATCAAGTGAGGGGCTTGGGAATGAGGAATTTGATGCTGCTCTAGGAGACCCTGCTGGCCTGCGGTCTCTCCTCCTTGGTATTGTCTTCTTAGGCAAGACAGATTATCTTGAGAGACAGGTGGTACCCCAAAACATAGTTCTCTGACTTGTAGCAGACAAATAAAATTGAGGAAGGTCAGCTGTAGTCACATAGGAATCCTGTTTTTACAAGCAAGACTATCAGATGGGGCAGGACATTATTATTTCAGACATGAAAAGACAAGTGCCACATGTTCTGTGATCAAGCTTCTTGTGACTGACTCACCTATATCAGGAGCACTTCTGGCTGAGATCACTGGAACTACTCCACTCTGCTTTGTGGTAAAGCAGACCACTCTGACATTACAGGTGACTTTGCCAACTTACCCCTTCTTTCAAGAAACAACTGTCTGAATGATTAACCTGTGTCCACTTTGGGAAACAGTTTGATTGAGGAGAGCCTTCAGGAGAGAAAGTTGGACTTTGTGCCTCATTCCGAAGCCCCTCATTCTGCCCCTATCAATGGGTACAGCCTTCTTTCACCTCTGTTTCTATATTCCTCAATTTCCCATGAGAGCGAGTCTGACTTTCATTGTGTGAGACAAAAATGCATAACTGTCTGTCAAGGGTCAGACTTCCTGTCTCTTCTGTCTTCTGGACCTTTATGCTGCCTCAGAGATCTAAGCAAGTCAGTCACAAGTTGAATCTAAAGGACTGTAAATCAAGTGAGAGATGCAATTTTTTATTCCATTGGTCAGTAATCTCAGGAAGAGGAAACCTGGAGGAATATTGATCAATAGATATTCTTCTTCATTGAGATAAGATGAAGGAATGCTTGGGTACTGATCCTGTCCTGAATCCAAGGGATTTAAGATCTCAAATGGCAAAGTGTGGAATGGGTGGACCAGGGATGAAAAATAAAGAAAAAGGCTTAAAGAAGACAAAAGCAGTAGCTGGGAACAAGACATATTGTTTAAACAATTGACACAAAGGCAAGCCAGTTTATTAAAAAGGACAGCATTCAATATAGTTTTGTTAGACAAAAATGGCCAAGATCACCAAACATCTAAATCATACAATGTTGGCGGTGAGAGCACAGGGTAGCTCAGAAACAGCTGCCTTGGGGCAGAAAACCACAGTCACAGGAGAAGTGTGAGATCCCCGTAACTGACTCCTTCATGGCACTGCATCCTGTGTCAGATTTGCCTGGTCAATTCCACTACTGGATGAAGACAGAGAACTAAAGTTCCTATTGGCCTTTCATGGGGCCTCTGAGACAGTGTTGGTTCAGGATAAGCCCCCACAGTGACAGAACTTACTGTTCAATTTTCTGAACAGTACCATTTTAATATACTTTGATTCCATTTGTCTACAAATTGTTCTACCCATTGGCTGTTCAAACTCCTTATTCTTGGTGCAGTGTCAACTGCATCTCTCTGTACATGTTCATGAAGCCAGCCCTTAGCAAACACTGCATACACTGTATGTGCATCTTCATTATATTTGTCCTGGTGGTTGTACATATTGGCGTTGAGGAGTTCTTTCTCCATCACTGGCTCTCTACCATGAAAATGTACATAATGTGTGCGATATTATATTACAATGATAGGACACTGAAGCTCCACTTTCCCAAGATTTTACTATTTATTTTTTATTGTTCTGGCTAGAGTAGTGTGCACTTGTGACAAACTATACTTACGCGAGTATAGAAATGTCAGTTGAGGAAATACTCTGTAGGCTCAGGCTGTGTGCCACCCCGTAGAGCATTTTCCTAGTGCATGTTGGAGCATGGCACACACTGATATGCAGGGTGGAACTCTCGAGAGGGTAGTCCTGAATTCTATAAAGATACAGGCTCTTAACTACTGAGCCATTTATCTGCCCCGCAACAGTTTTAGTTGACTTTGTTCTCCATTTTTTGGTTCTTACAAGCATGATACCATAGGAGTTTCTAGGACCTTATGTGATCCACTCCACTTAGAGATGATTCCTGTGTTGCAAACAGTACCACATCAAGTATATTTCTTCCTTACTTATGTCAGAAGTGCTTCCAGCTCTCCTCTCATTTAGGGTCACCTTTGGATGTATATGCAGAAGCACTTGATGCCTCTTTGTATTTAGTATTATTGATGGTTATAATTAGCATAATGTGTAAGATAATTGTGGTTATTTCTATCCCAGGATAATTTCCTAATGAATGAGACTCAGAGCATGATTAATTTATTTGCCATTTACCCAATTACTCAGGGATTATTCCTAATCTATTTTTCTAAAGCTAGACTGGCTACTTCCCAATCTGTGCTCCCCAAATTCTTGCTGTTTGAGTGTTTCCAGAATTGTTTCTCCTCCACCAATCTGTCTGATAAGGGGTGGGGCCATTTCACTTGGGCCTTGCTGCTGATCTATCCTGACTACTGGAGACCTGTCCTCACAGCTTTCTCTCCCTCCCTATTTCTCCTCCTCCTCGTGGATCTTTTTGGCAACCCCCCTTGTCCTGTCAGTGAAGCCCTGCCTACCTCTACCGTGATAATTGGCTGTTGCTAGTTATAGTCAATATTTTAAATTGGGGAGCATGTTTTACACAAAAATTGCTGGTGAACTTGTGGGAATTCACTTGTCTTGGGGCAGCCAGATATTGAGGTACAAAATTTAGCATTTGAATACATGGAAGCGCCATACTAACACCAGACAATGATGTCTGATGTTTACTTTTTTTAATTTATCTTTTTTTTTTCAGGATACGCTGTCATTCTGGGATGTGGCTATATATTTCTCTGGAGAGGAGTGGGAATACCTGGGTCCTGCTCAGTGGAATTTGTACAGGGACGTGACATTGGAGAATTACAACAACCTTGTGTTTCTGGGTGAGGATACCTTCCATGACGAATTTTTAATTGTCAGCATGAAAGTTGCTCCCTTTGTACAATATCTCATGGGAACTTCCACGTCCATCAGTGATGTCCGTAGGGCTACTTTTAAAGAAAATAAAAATTATTCATATAGCTTAGAACGATTTCCTCTTGTGTCCATACCTCCCTCTTAAAGGTACCATTTGTATTAGAACATAAGTGGTCCACCTCGAAGAGCACGTCACACGTTTCAGTTATAAAATTCTCCTTGTAACGCGGGGTGTGAAGCTCAGGACCTGCAATTTCCAACTTCCTCCTAAGGATTCTGCCTTGCCCATCAGAAAACACATGAGAACCAGCGCTCTATCCTCCTTTGTTATATCTTCTCGTTCCTTATTCACACAGTCCTGGAGGGACATTTTATTTGCCACATGACCACTGTAACAATGTTGTTCCACTTTTCCCCCAAACAGGTCTTGCTTCCTCTAAGCCATACCTGGTCACACTTCTGGAGCAAAGACAAGAGCTTTCAGATGTAAAGAGACAAGTGGCCAATTCTAAATACTCAGGTATGTCAGGGTAGGATGTCAGAGAACAGTGTGGAAACTCTAAGATTTTATACAAATCCATTGAGATACAATATTCTGGTATAAATCATCTAATTTTAAATTATATATATTTTCTTATTCACCTTATATCCCACTCACTGTCCCGCTCCTGGTCAGCCCCTCCAACAATCCTTCCCTCATTTGCCATCCTTTTCTCTTCTGAGCAGGTGGTTGCTCCCTGGGTATCCTCCCCGCACCCTGGTACTTCAAGATTCTGCAAGTCTAGGCTCTTTCCCACTAAGGCCAGACAAGGCAGCCTAGCTTGTAGTCTATATCCCACATATCAGCAACAGCTTTCAGGATATCCCCCTTTCAGTACCCACATGAAGATAAAGCTGCTCATCTATTGTGGGAAATACTAAAAAATGCCACCATCCCACATTAGGCACCGACTGGCTATTCTCATCTCCTCAGACTCTCTGGCCCGGAGCTCCCGAAATCTCTCTACACAGCTTGCTATGATCCCATGGTAGGTCACTGCCACGCCAGCCCTATGCATCGACCACCCACCTCGCAGTTAGCTGTCACAAATCCTTGTAACCTGGTAAAATCAACACTCTAGAGCCTTGTAATTTGTCACTCAGATGTATATCAGTTAATTCTCAGCCCACAAAATGCCCAAATGAAGAACTCAGAGCCAACTGATATTGATATAAGGTGCCCACTTACATTGGACAAATTGTCCTGTTAAATCCATCTGTTATATAAGCTACCTGTGGCTAATTAAAGCCACATGGATCTGGGTCTTCCTTCTCTTCCTCTGTCTTCCTTCCTTCTCCTCTCTCCGTCTCTCTTTCCCATCTCTAAAATTGTCAGTCCACTTTTTTTCACTGTCCAATCACAGGCTGTTGCCTTATCTTGGGCCTGCTCTTACCCGCATATAGACAGCAACCAACATTTCCCCCTTTTTGTCCAGTTAAAAGGCTCTTTCCTCTCAAATATAAATTGAATACAATTATTACCATTTGTAAATTATAAAGTATAAGATACACCTAACACCCAGTCCATCATTTTTGTCAATTAAGTAGAACACTCAGTTATCTATCCTAACTTAAGAAAGGCTTAAAATCCATATGTTATGTCCTGGCTAGCTTGTATACTATCTGAACACTATCCAGTTAAATATGTTTGCTCAATACTAAATAGCCTGGGTAGGCTATGCGACTATAATTAGTCTTTAACCCCATCAGAAACCTGAGAACAACCAATACTCCCTGAAAATATAGGAAGCCTAACACAGCTTCTAGAACCGAGACAAGTTGTAGAGACAACTGCCTACCTACACAGCCCCAGTATGTCAGGAAGTTGGAGCATCACTCTTCAGCCTTGTGGCCCAGGAATCTGACAGACCTTAGTGAAACAGGAATTATTAAGAATTAGCTTATTCTGTCTTGGTAGAACTAAGGTGTCCTAACCTGTAATTTGTGTCCTTTTGAGGACAGTACAGGTCTGTAGGAGAAATAGGCAATTTCTGCCCTGTGGCCATCTGACCACAATGTACCTCACCTGCAAGTACATGCTCAGTTTCTTCTTTGAATCCACAAATGGGGAGCTGTTAGGAGCAGATATGTCTCAACAAATGATAAATAACATTAAATGTCACATTCTGTGGATGTTTGACATTTTTGAAAACTATCTATCTATGTAAAGTAATCTGGACTGTTGTCCATAACTACCCTCAACTGTTTCTAAATCAAATATCTTGTAAGAACCCTAGCAGTTAACTCAGAGCCAAGAATTTGCTATGTGGCCCTTAACTTGTATTGCTTAATCATTCCAGATTAATTTATAATAACAGTTACGGAAAGACTGGGTCTAAGCCTTGTATTGTTAAATTTATTGCATAGGCACAGTGCCTATATGAGAGTAAGAATATTAATCTCGATTTTACATCAATAAGAAATTCATACCAATGACAACCTTAAATTTGTATCAAATAAATTCTGTACCAAAGTAAGGAATTATGACTTCAACTTAGTAACTATTATAAATATTTCTATCAAATGAGATTATGGCTACATAATCAATTCTAGCTCTTCCCTCCATTTTCAAATCATGACCATTGTTAAATTCCCCAGAAAGAATAACTTCCTCTAGACCGATAAGGCAAGAAAACAGGGCAATGACTCTTCATGACTACTTCTAGCTGTATATGGGTGTTGAGATATTTTTGAGTGGGGAATAGGGAGAATCATTGTTTGGCCTTAAGAAGGCCACACCAACAATTGTTGTAGTCACTGATATCTGTCCTAACTGGATCTGGCTAAAAGTCCCTGAGATCAGGAGTTTAAGCAGGTCAGTTCAGCATGTTTGGCGATGAGACTCACCAAAGTGTACATTCTGTAATATACAAAACAATACAATCTCAAAACAAAATTTAAGTATCATCAAGATATCTGTATGGGTTGCATCAGTCTGTGTAGGACATACAGACTGGTTAGGATGAAATTCTGCTCCTTTTTGTTTTATTCTCTTGAATCTAGTTTTTCCAGGGGTCTCCCTCTATCAAATTTGATCCATATAGCTCTGGAAGATGTCCAGAGCCTAATCACCTTTTCTAAAAACAGAATAATTAAACCTTTCTCCCAAATCAGCATATCCTTCAGCCGGCCACGAGAAAAGCTTGTATCTTGTATTCTCTCCCAGAGAAATAATATAACTGCAAAACTCAAAATCACACCCATTTTGAATTAAAAAAATTCCAAAGCCAATGAGGTAAACTAAAGTGCTGTGTGAGGCTATTCGCAGGCTTCTCTGATTTGTCATGCCAGGAAAGTAACCCAAAATTCCAGTGCCACGCACATTAGAGAATATGAGTTTCCTGCAGGCTGTATTATACCGTTATCTGTTATGCTTTCTACCTGGAGCTGTAGACTTATATTTATTAATACCTTTTATAGTAGGTAATTACCACTGCTCTCTACTTGGAGACAGTGACTAATTTTTCCCTATCCTAGTTCCGAACTGCAGGTGAAATTCCCCATATGATTCAGACAAACTCTCTATATAAATTTTTCTTAAAAATAAACAAACCAGCCTTTGAATGAAATCATACTCCAATCAACATCTTCTAAGGAAGCAGGCAGCTTCCGTTCTCCAGCTCTCTGACTCAGAGAAGCCATCTTGTTTGTTTTCACATTAGGGAACCTCAGAGCCTATGAGCAGAGACTCCCCCTGTGTTTCTTTGTTTTAAGGTTCTTGAACTTGAGTCCACATGATTTGTCTCAGGGTTACCTTTCTCTCACTTAGAAAATAAAACTCTAACTCCAGACCGATAATCTTAAATTTCTAGTGAATTCTTGCCTAACAGGTTGCTACATATGAGCCGTGAGGCCTAGGTCCAGCCCATGTATGTTCTTTGATTGGTGGTTCAGACTCAGAACCCCAAGGATCCAGGTTAGTTGACTCTGTTGGTCTTCCTGTGGAGTTCCTATCTGCTTTGGGTCTCACAATCTTTTCTCCTATTCTTCTGTAGGAGTTCGCAAGCTCTATCCACTGGCTTTGGGTGTCTGTATCTGTCTGAGTCAGCTCCTGGGTTGAGACTATCAGAAGACTACATGCTCGTTCCCATTTAAAAATCTAATTTTCTGTCTTTTTCTGTCAAAGGAGGGCATAATCTAACATTTAGAATGTTTTGAGTCTCATTATCTTTGATTTCTTCTACCATGAGATTAACCTGTGTTTTCCCTGGCAGCCAAAGCTCTGTCATTTCTATGTAATCTTTAACTTGGGCATTTATTTATTTATTTTTTGTAAGATATATGTACATGCATTTTTAAAACTGTTTTTAAATAGAGTTTTCTCTATCTCAGCTAGCTCCCACATGAATGAGACAGAGACTCTAAGATTTACTTGGTATGCTTTACAGCACAGTTACTGGAACATTAATAATTGGGTCTAATTCTCTAAGGTAATCTGGCTAGTTCCCAGGCAAAGTACCCATGACGTTTGCATTTTAGTACTTGTCTGGCTCTCTGAGCTTCAGGGGATTTTCCATTATTTTTGTCTGGACCCCTTCCTTATAGAGAACACCCGCCTCCCACCCAACCTCTCTGTTCTTCCCTGGGATAGCAGAAGTGCAGCATGTTCTCTCTTCAGCCCAGCCATTGGCTGATCAACTTTTATTGATAAGTTAGAGCATAAATGGGGAACAATGTTTACACAAACTTAAGATGAGATTCTAAGAATGGGCACTACAATGCCATGTGTGGGTGGCACAAACATATGGGGCAGAAAAAACAAGCATTTGAATAATACATGGATAAAATGCACAAAACCATTATGCCTAAAGATATGCATAAAACTCTTTTCTTGAATCTTTAATGTTTTTAAGGAAAGTCTTTTTCAGTCACCTTTCAAAACTTCCAAAACAAAACTCTCTACTTAGACTATAGATATAATATTATATATACATATACTATATAAATATTGTTTATTCTGGTGTTTTCCAAATTAGACTAATTTATCCTTTGTTTTTAAGCTACTAGTGAAATTTGTGTCTCTTTAAGGGGCTGATTTGCATTTGCATAATGCCATTGTGGTTTTTCTTTGTTGATATTATGCTTTTGTACATGTTTGATTTTGTTTAAAATTCTATTCCCTCCTTGCTCTATGTTGCCATAGTCTTTTTACTTCAAGGAAGTCTACATGATTTTCACTTATTCTGAGTTTTAATTTGTAATTTACTGACTTCAGGTACAGAAAATTGAGTGTATCTTATCATTTATACAGATAAATGCGAGTATGAGTAAATGTTGGTTTTTAAAAAGACAATCAGTATAAATATACAGATTTTTGCTCTGTTTTCATTCTTTTCTCAACTCTTACTCAGCAGGGGGAAAATACTATATCTGCAAAGAATATGGCAAAGTTTTTGAGGGGAAAAAAGTATTTCGAAATCACCAGATAATTCATTTAGGAACGAAGCTCAACAAGTATGAAGAATGTGGCAAGTCTGTCCGTTTTTCATCCCTACTTTCTGAACACAAAAGAATTCATGCAGGAGAAAAACCCTACAAGTGTGAAATATGTAGCAAGGCCTTTCATGTTCCATCCCAACTTTTTCAACATAAGATAATTCACAAAGGAGAAAAACCCTACAAATGTGAAGTATGTGGCAAGGCCTTCTGCATTCCATTATTACTTTCTAAACATAAGGTAATTCATATGGGAAAGAAACCCTACAAGTGTGAAATATGTGGCAAGGCCTTCAAATTGCCATCAAGGCTTTCAAAACATGAGAAAATTCATATAGAAGAGAAGCCATACCAGTGTAAAGTATGTGGAAAGGCCTTTCGCTCTCCATCATTACTTTGTGAACATGAGAGAATTCATACAGGCGATTTACCCTGCAAGTGTGATATATGTGGCAAGGCCTTCCGTTATCCATCATTACTTTCAAAACACAAGGTAGTTCATACAGAAGATAAACCCTACAAGTGTCAAGTATGTGGAAATTTCCTCCGCTCTCAATCATCCCTTCATGAACACAAGAGAATGCATATGGGAGAGAAACCCTACAAGTGTGAAATATGTGGCAAGGCCTTTGAATATCCATCAAGAGTTTTAAAACATAAGAATGTTCATTCAGAAGAGAAACCATACAAGTGTAAATTATGTGGAAAGACCTTCCGCTCTCCATCAGCATTTCGTGTACACAAGAGAAAGCATCCAGGAGAAAAACCATAAAACTGTGAAGTATGTGGCAAGGACTTCCATTATCCAACAATACTTTTCAATAAGAAAATTCGTACAAGGGAGAAACCATACAAGTATGAAGATTGTGGCAAAGCTTTAAACTATCCATCCATACTTTCTAAACACAAAAATAATTCATACAGAAGAGAATCCCTAAAATGTGAAGTATGTCGCAAGGTCTTCAATTATCCATCAAGACTTTACAAACAAAACAGAATTCATACATGGGAAAAACCTTACAAAATCCTTACAAATATGAAGTATGTGGCCTGGCCTTCTATTGTCCATACTTTCTGAAAAGAAGAGAATTTATACAGGTGAGAAACCCTAAACTTGTGATGTATCAGTCAAGTCCTTCAGAACTTCCCAGATTCTTTCTCCTCATTTGATAATTCATTCTAGAGAGAAACCATACAAAAGTGAGGAATGTGGAAAAGCCTCCTCTACAAAGTCATACCTATATCTACAAAAATTAGCTCACAATGTAGAGAATATTTACAAATCAAAAGAACCTGGCAAAATGGCCAACAAATTTAGGGATCATCAAAGAATTCATTCTGGAAAGAAATCATACAAACGTGGCAAAAACTTTTGAAGTTCCATTGCATGGTATGAACACAGGATAATTCCTATTGGAGATAAACACTACACATGTGAAGAATGTGGCAAACACTATTATCAGTCTTCTGGTCTTAAGCAACATCAAAGAATCCATCTGTGAGAGACACCACACAAGTGTGAAGAATGTGCCAAGGTCTTTTGGAATTAGTGTAAACTTGAGGAAAACATAATTCATACTAGACTGAAATGTCACAAATGTGAAAAATGTTACAAACCCTTAAATAAGCTTTCTTATATTTTTTAACACAAGGTAGTTCAAACTGGAGTGAAATAGTATAAATGTTAAAATGTTCATAAAATCCTAATACTTCTCCAGACCCTAAAAGTTATCTTTGTTTTAGAATTGAAACCCTTATTCTATACCAGTATGTAGAAAAGTAATCACTTGTTTTTATGTTGTAGGAACTCATGGTTAAGAAATTGCCTTGAGTCTCACATGACATATGGACTGTAGTATTTCAAAGTGTTATAACTGTTAAATCCTTTGTGAACCTTTCGAGTTGTAGCCTATTTTACTTATGAAGTGAAGGTAAGGTTGGGGAAAATGTTATCATTTAAAACTTTGTGGATAGAGCTAGCATGTTGATTTGGGAACAAACTTAATTGCCAACAAGACCCATAGCCGTGTTAATATTCCCAGTACCCACAAAATAAAAGAGGTAATTATCTCTGAAGGTTGTCCTCTGACCTCTATGCATTGGTCCCCACACAAACAAAAATTTGTGTACCTAGCAATAAATAAACTTTAACTATGCTTTTGAAATGACTTTGTGTTTTATGTGGACAAGCATCTAATTTTGTTGACAAGAACTAATTCTTGTGTCTCAATTGTTAGCACCATGAGTTCTAGAATCATTGGAGTTGCAAGCCTCTTGTTGATTTGTAGGATTTATCTTGATTAGTTTACTTGATTTCAGAAGATCTGTTGATTGTGATTGGAAGCCTGTTTGCCTGAGATGTTGTAGTATAAAATAATACCTTGAGAGCAACTATTCATCAATGTCCTGCTTCCTGACTATGGAAGGAACATGACCAGCTGCTTTAAGTTCCTGTTGTTTTAACTTTCTCACTATGTGTTATAGTTTAAATAGGAATTTGCCTAAGGGCTCATAGATTTGAATGCTTAATCATCAGGATTAAGCACTGCTGGAAAAGGATTAAGAAGTGTGGCATCATAGGTATGTGTGTCACTGGGGCCATATTTGAGAATTCAAAGGTCAGACCCATTGTTCCCCTCTTTTAATGACTGGGTCAGTATTGATAATTCTCAGCTACTTCTCAAGCTCAATGTCTGCCCGCATTCCAACCTGCTCCCTAGCTTGCTCCCCTCAATAATTATGGACAGACTTCTGAAACTGTTAACAAACCCAATTAAATTAAATGCCTTCTCTTATAAGAGTTATCCTGGTTTGGTGCCTCTTCATAGCAATAGAACACTGAGTAAGACTCCATTGGTTGTGATGGTTTGTATAAGCTTGGCCAGCAGAGGGTCTCTATTAGGAGATGTGGCCTTGTTGGAATAGGTGTAGCACTGTGAGTATGGGCTTAAGACCTTCATCCTAGCTGCCTGGAAGTTAGTCTTCCACAAGCAAGCTTCAAATGAAGGTGTAGAACTCTCAGCTCTGCCTGCACCATGCTGGCCTACATGCTGCCATGTTCCCACATTGATGGTAATGTACTGACCCTCTGAACCTGTAAGGCAGCCCCAAATGTATGTTGTCCTTTATAAAACTTGCCTTGGTCATGGTGTCTGTTCACAGCAATAAAACCCTAACTAAAACAGAAGTTGGTGCCAGGAGTCGGGTATTGCTGTGATAGGCCTGACTATGGTTTTGTTTGGAAGAATGTGCGTTTTGAAACTTTTGTTTTGGAAAGCATTGGAATGCTTTCAGTGGGGCTTAATGGGCTATCCTAGAAGGAGTGTGGAAGACTTTGTTGCTGTGAGTGATTTGAATTGTGGTGATATGGTCCAAGAGGTTTCAGTGGAGAAATATTTCAGTATATGGCCTAGAGACTGTTTTTGTGGTATTTTGGTGAAGAATGTGGCTAATTTTTGTCCTTGTTTGAAGAGTCTGCCTAAGACTAAGCTGAAGAGACTCGGAGTAATAGCAGAGAATTACTCAGAGTAATTAAAAGGAAGTCTCAGAAACACCCATCAACTTTGTTCTCTGGTTAAGTCTTATGAAGAGTGTTATGAACAAGCATGGCAGCTTAGAAAGGAAACATATAAAATATATGGTTCAAGTGTTAACAGGGCACCAGGAAGTGAAATGGAGCTGAATCCTGTGTTCAAGGATATCTAATTAAAGTAAGGAAGTGAGACTTGGAGCAAGATCTTACCCAGCTAAGTTTAGATCCAGACATGATAGTGCACACCTTTAATCCCAGGAGATAAAGCCAATCAGATCTCTGAGTTCAAGGCCAGCCTGAGAAAGAGCAAGTTCTAGGTGAAGAACAGCTTAAATCCAGGCCTGGTGGTACACACATGCAGATGGGTATGCAGATCTCAGTTCAAGGTCAATCTACAGAACAAGATCTAGGACAGTCAAGCTTAGGAATGAAAGAGTTGGAAAATTGAAAGCTAGTGATAATGTACTAGAACAAGGGCGCCAATGTTGCAGCTCCTGCAATCAGCAGAACATGACAGCTTTGGCCATGTGTTTCTGAGAGTACAAAGAAGCTATATTCCAGAGATAGCCAAGGTTGCACATTGAGCTGCAGTTGTACTTGGTAATGTGTAAGAATCACCCAGGTAGTACTGGTTTTGAAGGCATGAAGGGCTCATGAAGAGCAACCGAGGCTTGGCACTGTGAGAGGCCCTGGAAGGCCATTGATGAATGTGCAGTCTCCATTGCAATTGACTGCCCAGGACTGAAGGGGTCATGCAAAGGATTTGAGGCTTGGCACCATGAAGAGAGCCTATGTGAGGCTATTGGTGAAGCCTAGTTGCAGCAGAAGATTACAGTGAATTGAAGATGCCAGTACCATGGGATGATAACAAAGAACAGTAGCAGCAGTGGAGTGGATGGATCAACCTGAGTTTAGAGTGCTACAGAGGGCAGAGATAAATAAGTGACATCAGCCTTTACAAAGAGCTTACATAATCATGTGTGGATCCCAGACGTTGGAACAAGAAACTGTAACATTCAAGTTTCCTTGGAGACTCCAAGATGTTCAAGATGCCAGAGCCATGGATTATGTGCTAAGTATAGCTGTTAACGGAGTGGAACCAGCCCAGAAGAAAGAAGTTTGTTGCAGACAACAAAGATGAAAAAGAAGTAGGAGAGCTGAAGCCTCCTTTGACATCAGCTTTGGAGATGCAGAGTTTGGAGTTTGCTTAGCTGGTTTCCTGTCTCGCTTTGGGAATTACAGTTAAGTGGTAGGAGGAATCTCAGAAAAGGCTTTGAACTTTGGACTTTTAACATTGTTGAGACTGCTATAGACTATGGGGACTTTGGAAGTTGGACTAAATGTATTTTTCCTTATGTTATGTTTAGGTATGGCCCCCATAAACTCATATGTTTAAACAAGCCTATGGAGGCCAGGGAGTGTAATATGATGGTTTATATATGCTCGGTCCAGGAAATGACACTACTAGGTGTGGCCTTTTTGGGTTAGGTGTGTCACTGCACTGTGGGTATGGGCTTAAGACCTTCATCCTATCTGCCTGGAAGTCAGTCTTCCACTAGGAGCCTTCAGATGAAGATTTAGAACTATCAAATCTGCCTGCACCATGTTGGCCTACATGCTGCCATGGTCCCACATAGAAGATAATATACTGACCCTCTGAATCTGTAAGGCTGCCCCAAATGTATGTTGCTCTTTATAAGACTTGCCTTTGTCATGGTGTCTGTTCACAGCAGTATTAGTTAAAACCCTAACTAAGACAATGGTAACAATGAAATTGAACGATGTTCCAAACTAAACCCTTCAAGTTGCTCTTGTGTACATGTTGTATCACTGCCATGAGAACACTTACTAAATCTTCATGTCATAATGCAAATTTCAAGGTGACATCTAATACATATGAATCAAGTAATTTTTCCCTTTTCCCGTTATTTCTCTACCATTTGCCCCCTTCTCCCAAAAGTATTTCCTCTCTTCTTTAGTTACATACCTACACACATATTTGAATGAACAAACTCATATGTAGAGCAAGCAGTGTCCAAAACTATAGAAATGTTAGTGACTGCCAACTGCCTGAAAGTCACACAGATTCCCCTGCAACACTGGAACATTTATCTCTTCAACTTATTGGCCCAGAACATCTGACAAATTTTTCTGTGAAGCAGCAAATATGAAAGACGTCTGTACCTTGTCCTGGCAGAGTTTGGCAATTTACTTTCTTCGTGTCCTGCTTCTCTATAGCTTATGCAATATGTGGTCAGCAGTTGAGGCAAGGGCAGTTTCTTGTCCAGTGGCAGTTTGTCACATTTGCAGCAAACTCCATAAGGAGGTTCTTCAATGCTCAGCATCTTCTTCAAAGGACTCTCTGGCTTCTGCCAACAGCTGCCATTTCTCACTGTCAAACATTAATAAAATATCTTTCAATGCCGTACTCTACAGATTTCTCATATTTCTGAGGACTAACATTCTCAGCATATTTGAATAGGCATACATTGCTTGTCTCTAGCTATTTACTATGTCATTCATTTAGAAAACTGTGGATTGATGACTTTATGAAGGGTAGGGTAGGCACAAGATAAGACAAGGCCTGTGATTGGGCAGTGAATAAGTAATGTGGGTACAGAGTTTTTGAGAGGAGGAGGAAGAGAAGAAACGAAGATGGAGAAAAAGGATGACCCACCTCTGTGTGGCTTTAAATAGCCACGGGTAGCTATGAAAAGCATAAAAGGGATGGATAATTACAGGACAATTTGTCTTATCTAGGTGGGCAGTGTATATCAATATTAATTAGCTCTGAATTTATTGTGTGGACATCTTGTGGAGTGAGAATTTACTGATATATATCTGATTGATAAATTACAAGACTTAAGAGTTTTGATTTTAATAGGTTACTGGGAGTTGTAACCATAACCATGGGGGGCAGATGCTGGGAATGTGAGCAGAGTTCCCAGCAGAGAGTCCCAAGGTGGCGGTCGCTGCTGCGGCCAGAGAGTCGCCAGAGCCAGTGTGGTGCCAGCCATAGAAACAGAGAGACTGCTAGGGACAGAGAGTAGCAGGAGGTAGCATGTCATGGTATCCTGTATCCTTTTCTATTATTTACTGCTATACAAAACATCTGTGATTTAACTAAACCAGTATATGTTGAGATTTTGCCTTTTCCTGTCTATTGTAACATTAAGTGGAGGCCCTCAAGACCTGGAGTGTTCACCTAGCCCCTGTGATCCTGCTCCACATTATTTCTCATTGGTAAATAAAGATGCCAACAAGCTAATAGCTAGGCAGAAGAGACATTGGTACTGTTTAGGTTTCCTGGGCTTGTGGTCAGGAGAACCAGGAGAAGAAGAACATGCAGGAGGGAGAAGGAGAAGCTGCTATGGGTTAGGTGAGCCATCAAGAAATGTGAGCTGGCTAATTGGAGTTAAGTGTAGTCTAGATGAAATACAGTAACTATGAAGTAATAATTTAAAGTAAATATATCAATAAGAATTTAGATTCTGATAGCATGAAGGCTAGGTATCTGCCCATCTTTTGTAATATATAAGGCTTATTGTAAATATAAAACTTTTGTGTGTTCTTATTCAGGAACTAAGTGGTAAAGGCGGGATAGAAACCCTGGGCCAGGATTAAAATATTTCTGCAACATATGGCATTTCAATATCTGCCCCGTGTTGGGTGTCAATTTGTTGAAGTAAATTTCCAACCCCAATAAGCCTGTGTAAAAAAACACACAACTCAGTTAAAATATTTACAAGCTGCATGACTAGATCGTGCAGATTTACCACCACACTACTCTCTTCTCCATCTATGAGATCCCTTGCTATTTGTGGTTTCTTCGGGCCGTTTTTTCTGCTTCATCTTCCTTCCAATTCCTTTTCCTCCATCTTCCTCCAAGTTTGCTTTGAGATCAAGTATGTGGTCAGTTTGGGAGAAAGTTCCATGAGAGCTGAGAAGAAAATATATTCTTTTGTTTTTGATAAAAGGTTCTGTAGATATCTGTCATATCCATTTGGTTTATAATGTTTGTCAGTGATGGTATTTTTTGTTTAGCTTTTGGCTGAGTAACCTATCTCTGTAGGTGAGAATGGGATATTGAACTCTCCAGTGATTAATATGTTATGGCCAGTGTGGGATTAACCCTGGTAATGTTTCTCTTACAGACAGAGTGTTCTTGAATTTGTGACACAGATGTTAATTGAAACATCTTTGTGGATTTTCCTTCAATGAGTTTGAAGTGTTCCTCTCTGTTTGGTTTGTTTTATGATTAATTTGGGTTTGAATGCTATTTTGTTACAACTTAGAAGAACTACATCGGCTTCTTTCTGAGGTCCAGTTGCCTAGAAAGTTAGTTTATACTTGTTTACTCTGAGGTGATAGCTATCTTTGATACTGAAGTATGTTTCTTGTAGGCAGCAGGATGGACTTTTTTCCTTGCATCCATTCAGTTTGTCTATTTCTTTTTATTGAAAACTTATCCTGTGTCTGTTTTTGAGGAATTGATTCTAATATTTGGTGGTTTTATTATTATGTGACAAGGAGACAGTGGTAGTTTGAATATGCTTGGTCCATAGGAAGTAACACTGATAGGAGGTGACCTTATTTGAGGTTTAGTCTTGCTAGAGGAATCAAGTCATGGTAGAGGGGGGGTCTTTGATGTCTCACACATATGGTCAATTCTAGCCAGTGTGACCACCTCTTCCTTGTTGACTGCAGAAGATATTCACTATCTGCCTCCTGCAGATAAAGATGTAGAGCTCTTCACCAGTGGAAGGGGCAGCCCTTGGTCCTGCCAAGACTGAACCCCCAGTGAACGTGATTGTTGCGGGCTTCTTGGGGAGAGGATGGGGAGGGGAACACCCATATAGGAGGGGAGTGGGAGGGGTTAAGGGGATGTTGGCCTGGAAACCGGAAAAGGGAATAACATTTGAAATGTAAATAAGAAATACCCAATTTAATAAAGATGGTGAAAAAAAAAAAGAGAGAGAGATAATACTCCCTCCTTTTACTTCCTGCTTTAATATTTTTATGTAAAGCAGATCATGAAAGCATGAATTTTTCATTCCTGAATAAGATTCTATAAGTAAATCTGAGCTTTCAAATCACAACGTTTTAGCAGAGATAGCGTGGGAACATTAGGGTGAAAGGCTCCATTCACAGGACTTTAAAAGAGCCCAAGTTCCCCGTGCACGCCCACCTGCAGGCATACAAAAACGCTTCCTTGGGTTCCCGGAAGTCCTTCTAAATAACTTGTGGGAAATGTAGTCCCAACCATTGTGGCGTCATCAGAATGAGCTGTCAGCATCAGGCTTCCGCGTTTTTTCTTCAAACTTCGCTCCTCCTCATTATTTGTGCAGTTGTACTTTTGAACACTGCGTTTGGATCTCTGTCATGGAGGTTGGTGCAGGCAGCAGCGCCGTTCTGCAGATCAGAGGAACTGTGCAGGGTGGCGGGTAGGACGCAGAGGGAGGTGACTTGAGCTGGTTGGGAGACAGGAGATGCTGCTGACCTGGAGGTGCTGTGCTGACCTAGGATGGGCCACTGCGCCTGGGCACTGGTTTGAAGAGGAGAAAGTTGAAAACAACATGATTGCAAGGGCAGGTTGGGTCTGCTGACTGCCTGTGCTGAGATGCTGAAAGGAGCTCGATCATCTTTACTGCGGAAACGTGCTTTGCTTAGCTGAGTCATTCTCAAGTGGCTGTAGTCAGACATACAGAACCTGGGGACATCTACTACCTCCTATACTGTATGTCCTAAAGACTACTACTGGTTTGAGCTCAAACAGCTTCCTAAAGTTCCAAGTGTCCAGTGACAGAGAGTTCTGTGAGGGTGATTGTTGTACGGGATATTAGTTCCTTTTCCTTTGGAATTAATTGTTAGATTTATGAATGCCTCGGTTTGGATAGGAATTCACAGTGTACAACCCTATCATCTGAATCATCACAATAGATGGCTATATAACCACAGAATAATGTTGGAATTGGTATGAACCAGTATGTGCACAATCCGGATAATTATGGATTTTATACATCAAATTTAAAATCGCCAGACAGCAATACTTCAACAGTTCTGAGTATGTGTACTGTCCAAAATTTGGAGTCCATTTCCCATGTGGGAGATGACTGGTGCGATGAACGATTGTTGGTGGGTCTGGAATGTCTGAAAGGAAAGGGGGGAAATGGCTCTGCTCCTCTCCCAAGCTCTGTACATTGTTCTCTTTAATCTGCCAGGATCTGTACTATGTTCTTATCAAATGCCTTTCTTCTGTCTGTTCACATTATCAGCAGTGTCTGAACCCTCTTAAATTTACTCTGTTCCTTAATGTGACATTCAGGCCTACTGATGGACACTTAATTGTTTTAGAAAGAATTCCCTAAGTTTTTCAACTGTGTTTGAAAAGCTGTAAGATAAATTTGGAAAGCTGTGGTACACCTGGGGTCTTGTAATTTTCACATAGGTTCCTGTCCATGCAAAATGCACAGTTCTCCTCTTAAAGGGTTAAGAGAATAGTTTACTCCAGAGCCGTGTGACTAGCCATGATCTGAGAAAACAGATTTAGTTTAATCCAAATTCCATACTCCAACATGGAATCAGTTTCATGGTTTTACAGAGCAAATAATGTCATTAACTAAGGAAAGTTTAAAATACATTGGTGTGAGTCTGATAGAGGCATGTACTATGAGACATGGGAGATACTCTATTCACCTAAGATACCTTCTGATGAGATTTTAGCTTTCGGACTGGTAGAAGCTCATGTTCTGCCAAGTCAGTGGATTGTGAGAGGTTTTTATCTGTTTTCACAAGCTTTGTGGTCCACTATGGAATGAGGCAGGGAGTGACTGTTCTGAAGGTAAACTCAGCCCAAGATATATACAGCTATCCCTGAACCTGTAAAATTCCAGGCTCTGTCCCTCAATGAATTTCCACCTGGGCCATCAGTCTCTGTACACAGAGACTCCTTCCAAGAGTTTTTCATTTACAACCAGACACAGGGTTTTTGTTTTTTAGGATTTCTCCTCCACAGCCCCTCCCCAATCTAAGGTAATCTTGCTTATATTGTCACTCTTCAGTCAAACTGAGTGTTAGTGAGCTGGAGATTTGGCTTATGGTATTCAAGTCTACCCTCAGGAAGCATGGACTGCAGACCACCTTGTCCTATCTACTGGGATTTTCAATGATTTTGCAACCTTATCTAGGATAGTTAATCTTCATAATCTGTAGGAAAAATATACCAATTTATAAAGTGGGAATTGTGTTGCCCTGTACAGCAAAGCACATCTTACAGTGGTCCAGCAGCATGGTCACATATAAGGTACAGGCACCAAATATTTATATATATTTAAAATTACACAGCCTAGTGATTGAAGAATGAGCTTAAGTGTATTTTGTGATTCATTTTTGTCAAGTCTGTATTTTGAGGAGGAGTCAGGAATCCTGGGGTTCAAAGGCATCCTCTCCTTCATACTCAACTCAAGTTTAGCCTAGTCTATATGAGACCCTGTGTTTTAAAAAGATTCTTAAAGCATAGTTCTTTGGGTGTTATAATAACTTCTTCAAGTTCCTTTCACTTCTGAGCACCAGTGACCTGACAGAAATTAATACAATTGACATCTTCTAATTATAAAGATGTTACTAATGTGCTTTAAGAAGTTCTATGGAATGTATTTGAAATCTTAAACCCACATTTTCACTAGCATCTTTTTGCTGATGACTAGTGTTGGGAATTAGAAGCTTGTTTCTATTTATAGTGGGGAAAGATTCTCCTCTTTGCCTGCCTTGACCATTCCTCTGTATTTGCAGGGAATGTTAGGTATCTTTGCATATTCTTCTGTTATTTTCTGTCATGATCTTGGGGAGATTTCTTCTGAATTTACATGAATCTTTTAAGAAACAGCATTGCAGTTCTACAGATGGGAAGTGACAACCACATCTACCACTGTCCTTCACTTCTGGTGTCACCAACATCCAGGCAGTAGAGTAAACTGTCAAGGTGGGATTCCTTCCTCTTCCTCAGGGAGGAGTCCAGTCTCCTATGGTGAGCAATCCTGCCCTTTTCCTCAGAGGCTCTTTTCATTTCACCCGAATGTTATGTGAGTGATGACATGAATGAAGGACTTACTGATTTTAAGAGACTCAGGTGGGAACCTTGTCATGTTTGACAAGTCATTTATGGAAAACGTTGAAAGGTCCTTGTGTTGGGTGATGTCTTTCAGTTCCTGGTGATGGCTGTCAGAGGCCATGAAAGGAATACAGAAGCCTTATTTGTACTGATTTTAATGGGCTTCAAAACGACAAATGAATAAACCTGAGATGCACAGGTTGCTATAATTTTCTGCTTTTTAAAAAAAAAATTATTATGTATACATCCCACAGCTTTCTGCCTGCATGTACGCCTGCAAGCCAGAAGAGGGCACTAGACCTCATTACAAGATGCTCGTGAGCCACCATGTGGTTGCTGGGAATTGAACTCAAGACCTCTGGAAGAGCAGTCAGTGCTCTTAACCACTGAGCCATCTCTCCAACCCCAATTTTCTGCTTTTAAGTTAAAATATTTCAGTCAGTGAGTCCAAAGACACTTTTCTTTCTCCTTTTTCCCTCCCTTCCTCCCTCTTTCTTTCTTCCTTTCTTCCTTTCTTCCTTTCTTCCTTTCTTCCTTCCTCTCTCCCTTCCTCCCTCTCCTTTTTCTTTCTTCCTTTCTTTCTTTCTTTTTTTCTTTCTTTCTTTCTTTTTTTCTTTCTTTCTTTCTCTTTCTTTCTTTCTTTCTTTCTTTCTTTCTTCTTAATTTTGGCATTCCTTCGCTTGAAGTAACAACCCACTTGTACTACATTCTCTTCCACTCTATCATGAAAGCATATTGGAGTACATTGAAGAACTTTCTGCTCCAGTTGCGATGACCATGTGATTTTTGTCCATAATATTCTGTCATTTATTGCATTTATTGACTTGCATACGATGAACCATTCTTTCATTTAATGGACAAAGCCAATTTGTCACGGTTGATAATGTTTTTGACATGTGTCTATATTTTTTTTGCAAGTTTTTTTTTTGAGCACTTCGAATCTGACTACCTTATGAATATTGGCTACTAGTGTTTTTGTTTTGTAGTTTGTGCTGTGTCTCTACCTAATTTTGTTATCAGAGTGATAATAGCTTCATAGAAATAGGTTTTAGGTGGGCCTTATGTTCATATATTTATTTAATGGTTGAGGAAGGATTAATTGTAGCTCTTTGAATGCCTCTGTGAATTGTTGTGAATCCATCTGGGCATAGAATATTTTTTTAGCTGGAAAACTTTTTATTGAAATTTCAGTCGACCCATTTGATTTGAGTCTGCTTAGAGTGTTAATTTTTCCCCCTTTAATTTTGTTTATTTATATGTAAAACATACACAAGAATGAAAATAAAATCTCAAGAAGACTAAAGCTTTGAGACCTGTTGAGGCCAATCCTATAGGTGAAGATTGTAGTTCTAATTACCTACATGAAACTATGAGAAAGAACACAGAGAAATGATAAAAATGATAAAATGAAGAAATTTTGGATATATAAGAACAAACACAATCCAAATCCTGTCAAATTAATAAAAAGGAAAGAAAAAAAAAACAAAACAAGAAAACAAACAAAATAACCAGAAGGAAAATAATTGAACATAGGTCAAATAACAAGATTCAAATGATCATCCAATTCACAGAAGATTCATTAAGAAGGTAAACAAGATTGAGGGACACTTGACCCAGATCACCAAGAAAAACAGGACCCAAATGATAAGGGTAAGAAATGAACAAGGAGACATTACAACAGACAAAAAAAAAAAAAAAAAAAAAAAAAGACAATCAAAAAGGAACATTTTGAAAACTTGTCCTTTTTGGAAAATTTGGAAAATCCTGAGTCTTTTGAATGGAGGACTGGAGGACTATGGGCATCCTTGTTCTTTTATGTGAGTGCTAATTGTCACTGTGTTCCTCATTTTCAGTGTTGCTTGTGTTCTCAGTGGCCCTTTGTATTTTAGTAATTTTGGCTTCCCATTCCTTTCTAGAGCCTTGTGGCTGTGCTCATCCCTCTCTATAGCCTAAAATGCTGTGATCTGTATTTTCTATAGGTTTGGGTTGTAGAATATAATTCTTGAAATGCTCTTTATATTGTGGATAGTTTTTCTTTTTCCTTCAGCTACTGCAGACAGTTGTGTGGTACAGTAGCTTAGGTTGGATGTCATAGCTTCTTTAGGACTTGGAAGACATTTATTTCTTCAGGTTCTTTTGGCTTTCAAAGATCCATTTAGATATAGGCTGTTATTTTAATAAATGTGTTTTTTCACTTACAGATTTTTTTTATTCCATGAGTATTTTATTTTCTGGTCTTATCCAATTAGTGTTATTGGTAGAATTTTTTAATTTATTATGGGTGTCTCTTTCCTTAGTTTAGGGAAGATTTCTTTTACAGTCTCTATGAAGATCATATATGTGCCATTGCCTGGGAATTTTTCTCCCTCATCTATACCTGTAATTTGAAGACATGGCCTTTTCACAGTCTCTAATATTTCCTATATGTTTCATTCCCACAGATTTTTTTCTTATTTTATTTCATATTCTTATTTTATTTTTTTCTAGATCATCTACCTTATCTTTTAAGTTCTTATATGCTGTCTTCTGCTGATTAATTCTATTGTTTTTCTTTTAAGCTTTCATTTTGGATTTTGGGCTTTTGACTTCTGTCTTCATTGTTGCTAGAGACCTCTTCAGTGTTTCTCTGTATTGAATTCCAGTTTGAAATCCTCGATTGTTTTATCATTTCCATCATTCTGATGTTCTTGGTTTCTTGGGCATCACAGCAGCATTCATTCTCCTTATGATCTTTGTCTTTAATGGCACTGAGATGCTTCTTTATGTCTTTTAAAAATGTTTTGGAGTCTTTGATGAAGTTTATGATTGTACTTATAAAATCCGTGTACTAGTGTTCATCTAAGTAATGCATAATTGCCAATATTTCTATCTCGTAGAATATTGAGGAGAAATACCAGTGTGACCTTTTATATTGTTTATTTTTCTATGAGTACTGATCATAAGGTTTTAGGAGAAAATGCAGGCATGTCCTAGCAGTCAGCCCATCCACAGGAAAATTAAATATTGTTTAATTAGGTTTGTGTCTTACCTCATAATAGCTCCCTTTATTCTTTTCCGTTATAAAACAGCTCTGTATTCTTTTAACACCCTATTTTTCATTATATTCCCCTTTTCTTTGATTTTGAGTTCATTTTAGTGTCCTTGGAAGTGAACTTCTTTAATTAATATGAAGTTTAACTAAATCATAAAGAAAATAATAAGGGAATTGTGGTACACGTGATTAATTTGAGATACTATTTAATGATGATACAAGATTCAATATGGTCATTTGTTACAACATGAATGTTGTTAGATTTGTGAGCATGAACAAAGAGAAGAAGGTCAGGAAAAAGTTGAGAGCAACAGATAGGACTACATATCAGTACACACAGAGAGGTGCACAGGAATATGGGATGAGTGTTGTGTGAATGGAGAAATCTGGCTTGTACCTTGTAAAGAGACAAGTGAGGGGCTAGTGTTCATCTAAGTTATTTGTAATTGCAAATATTTCTATTTTCTATCAGTTGAGGGAGATGAGGAAGATGCTGCTGCTTTAGGAGCCTCATGCAGGTCTGCAGTCTCTCCTTCTTGATGTTGTCTGCTTTGGCAAGACAGATTAGCTTGGGTGACAGGCTGTCCCACAAAACATCGCTTTGCTAGTTGTAGCAGAGAAGTAAGGTTGAGGAAAGTCAGCTGTATTCACATTGGAATCCTGTTTTTACAAGCAAGACTTTGTCAGATGGGAATGGACATTACTGCTTCAGGCATAAATAGACAAGTACCACTTGCTGTGTGACCCTGCTTCCTATGCTATCAGACTGACTTACCTGTATCAGGAGCACTGCTGACCCAGGTCACTAGAACTAATCCACTTTGCTTGGTGCTCTGAGATTACAAGTGACTTTGCCAGTCTTCTTACTCTTTCTAGAGAGGAATTTCTGAAGAGTTAACCTGTCTCAACTTTAGAAAACAACTTGGCAAAGGAGAGACTTCAGGAGAGAAAAATGGAATTTGTGTCTCATTCCCAAACGCCTTATTCTGCCCCTATAAATGGTTTCAGCCTTCTTTCCTCTCTTTTTATACTCAATTTCCCATGAGAGTGAGTCTGTCTTTCAGTTTGTGAGCTAATCAATGTATTCCTGTGTGTCAAAGGTCAGACTCCTGTCTGTTTTCTGTCTTCTGTCTCTTTTTATGCTGTCTCAGAAATCTAAGAGTATTAAAAGTTGAATCCAAAAGATTATAAATCAAGTTAAAGATATAATTTTTATTCCGTTGGCCAATAATCTCAGGAAAAGGAAACTTGGCAGAATATTGATCAATGGATATCTTTTTTCATTTATGTAAGATAAAGGAATTTTAGGATATGGATTTTGTACTGAACCCATGGGAATTAAGACCTCAAATGGCAATGGGTGGACCTGGGTTGAAAAAGAAAAAGACATAAAGAAGACAAAAGCAATAGTTTGGAACAGGATAAAGAGCAGGAGCAGGTTATGAACTGATGACCCAAAGGCAAGCAAGGTACAACAAGCACTGTAATATTAGTAGATGGAAAATGGCCAAGGTCACCAGAGATGAGTCACAATATCGGCAATGAGAACACATGGTAGCTCAGAAACAGCTGCCTTGGGGCAGATAACCACAGTCACAGGAGAAGTGTGAGATCCCCGTGTAACTGACTCCTTCATGGCACTGCATCCTGTGTCAGATTTGCCTGGCCACGTCCACTACTGGACGAAGACAGAGAACTAAAGTTCCCATTGTCCTTGTATGGGGCCTCTGAGGCAGCCTTGTGTCTGGCTAGATTCCCCCACAGTGACTGAACTTACCGCTGAATTTCCTATTAAACCTTGCTAATATATTTTGATTGTATTTATCTACCAATTCTTCATGTATTCTTCTACCCATTGGCTGCTGAAACTCAGACCCTTAGTGCACTGTCATTTGCATCTCTCTGTACATGCTCAGGATGCGGACCTCAGCTGAAAGGTGCTCATCAGATTTGCATCTTCATCGTATTGGTCATTGTGATTGTGCATATTGGGTTAAGAAATATCTTCTCCATCACCACAGCTCTCTACTGTGAGATATGTGCACAATGTGTGCTGTATTATAATACAATCATAGAACTAAATGTATATGTTAAGAAAAAAATGTAGGAGTTGGGGATTTAGCTCAGTGGTAGAGGGCTTGCCTAGCAAGCACAAGGCCTTGGGTTCGGTCCTCAGCTCCAGGAAAAAAAGAAAAGAAAAAGAAAGAAAAAATGTACTGTTTTTCTATTTTTCATTGTGCTGGCTAGAGTAATGTACACTTGAAATAAAGTATAGTTATGTGAGTATAGGAAACGTCAATTTAGGAAATACAATTCTAAGATCAGGCTGTGTGTCACCCCGTAGAGCACTTTCCTAGTGACTGATGGAATGTGGCGCACACTGCTACATCTGGGCTGGTGACCATGGTTTCTATAAAGAAGCAGGCTGAGCAAGTCATGTAGGACAAGTCTATAAGGAGAACCCCTTCATTATCTCTAAATCATCTCCTACCTGCAGGTTCCTGTCCTGTTTAAATCTCTCTCCTGACTTCCTTCAATAATGAACCATGCTATTTATAAGCCCAATAAACCCCTTTCTCCTCAAACTGATATTTGATCATAGAGTTTAATGGCAGGAATAGAAGCTGTAACTCAGACATCAATGTGTTATATTTTGGTACTATTCATCTCTAAGAGATTGTTTGATCATCTCTAACTTGAGTTATAGACAGTTGTAACTGGCTATGTGGCATTTAGGATCCATGTCCTTTGGAAGGGTAAACAGTGCTCTTAACTACTGAGCCATCTCTTCAGCCCCAGCACATTGTATTGTAGTTGTTCTTGTTCTCCATTTTGTGGTCCTTTAAAGTATTAAACCATAGAAATTTCTGGGACCTTCTGCCATTGACTTTCCTTAGAGATGAGTCCTGTGTTACCCCCCAGCATCACATCAATAGTATTTTAGGGCTATTACTTATCTCTGTCAGAAGTATTTACAGCTCTCCTCTCAGTCACGGCCACCTTTAGATTTATATGCAGAAGCACATGATGTCTCTTGGTACTTATATTATTATTCATGGTTATAATCAGTTTATTGAATAAATGGGTTATTTCTATCCCAATTCAGCTTCAAAATGAATGAGACTCAGCTTATTATTTATTTGGTGTTTGCTCAATTACTGGGGCATTACTCCTAATCTATTTTTTCTAAATAGTAGACTGGCTACTTCCCTATCTGTGTTCCCCAAATCTTTGCTGTTTGAGTCTTTCCCAAATTATTTCTGGTCCATCAATCTGTCCAGAATGGAGGCAGGGGCATTTCACTTTCAGCATGTCTAATGGAGATCTTCTGTCCTCCCATCTTCTCCTTCCCCTCTCTATTTCTCCTTCTCCTCCACTTGGTCCTTACCTTTGACTTCTAGCCCAGTCACTAATCCCTGCCTACCTCTATTTTCCCCCATAATTGATTATTGCCAGTTTGATTTAACCAACAGTTTTAAATTGGAGAGCAAGGTTTACACAACGAACACTGGTGTACATGAGAATTCACTTGTCTTGGGGCAGCCAGATCTTGGGGTGCAGAAATTAGCATTTGAATACATAGAAGCACCGGACCAACCCCCCAACAATAATGTGTGGTGTTTACTCTTTTTTTTTTCAGGATATGTTGTCATTCTGTGATGTGGCTATGTACTTTTCAGCAGAGGAATGGGAATGCTTGGGTCCTGATCAGTGGAAATTGTACCGGGATGTGATGTTGGAAAATTACAACAACCTTGTGTTCTTGGGTGAGGACAAATTCTATGATGAATTCTTAGTTGTCAGTATGAAAGTTATTTCCTTTGTACAGTACCTCATGGGAACTTGTGCTTCCCCAGGGAGGTTCATAGGGCTACTTTAAAGGAAAATTAACATTATTCATATAGCTTAGAACTATTTCTTCTTGTGTTCATACCACCCCGTTAAATGTATCATTTGTATTAGAACATCAGTGGTATGCCTTAAAGAGACTGTGACACACACTTAGGTTTTAAAGTTCTCCTTGTAACTGAGGGATATGAATCTTGGAACCCACAAACTCTAAGTCCCTCCGAAGTATTCTGATGTGCCCAACAGAAAACACATGAGAACTAATCCTGTACATGCCTTTTTTTTATTTTTAAATCTTTTCATCCTTGCACACACAATCCTGGAGGGACATTTTATTTCCCAGGAGAACATACTAACAATGTTCCCTTTTCCCACAAACAGGTCTTGCTTCCTCTAAGCCATACCTGGTCACATTACTGGAACAAATAAAAGACTCTTCAGATATGGAGAAACAAGAGGCCATCACTGTGCACCCAGGTGTGTCAGAAGGAGGGTGTCAGAGAAAAGAGTAGGGAATTTTAAGATACAACATAAAGCCATTGAGACAAAATATTCTGTTATAACTCACCTTTTAAAGATCTGATTTTATTTTTCTTTCAAAGGAGAACATCATGTAATGTTTAGGATGCTTTGAGTCCCATAAGTTTTGTCTTCTTCTACCATGAGATTAACTTGTGTTTCCAAGACAGCCTAAGCTCCGTCATTTCTATGTAATCTTTAACTAGGCTATTTATGTTTTTCATAAGATATGTGTACATGCATTTTTAAAAGTTATGATTTTTCTTTATCCCTAGCCAGCTCACAAATGAAAGAGACAAAGACAATAATGTGTTTCTGACTCCTCCTTCATAGCTAGTCTTCCTTTCCCCCTTCTCTGTGTATTTGAATTTGTGTGTTTGTGTGTGTGTGTGTGTGTGTGTGTGTGTGTGTGTGTGTGTGTGTGTGTGTTTATCTTCTTCCCTGGGATGGCAGCAGTCCAGTTCTATTTTTCTCTTCAGCCCAGCCATTGGCTGATTAGTTTTTATTGACAAGTAAAAGAATAAATGGGACCATTACTTATACAAATTTGAGATTAGAGATTCTGAGAATAAGCATTACAATGCCATGTCTGGTTGGCAACAACATATGGGGGCGGAAAAATCAGTTTTTATATAATATGAGGATAATCTTTACATGATGTACAAAAACACTATGCCTAAAGATATTTATAAAACTCTTTGCCTTGAATCCTTGAAATTTATTATTTCATGTTATTATGGAAAGTGTTTTTTTTTTTTTAGTTAGAACTCAACTGTTGATTCTCATTGGCAATGCCATTTTATACCTGGAACAAATCTTACTTAAATTAACAGTAGTAAAAATTAAATTTCAAAGATAAAAATACGTAACAACAAAGGAAAAAGCAGGAAGTAGCTCTGCTAGCAAACAGGATACGCAAGTTCTCCAGCACTCAGACACTCGGTGAGGCATAGGGAAACCTAGGACAAAGGCTGCGTTCGTTCATCTGCGAGGTATCGGTGCATGTTCAGTGCTGAGACTACTCATAGCACATACAGTCTACACAGAGCAGCATCAGACTACAATTCACATTTGAGAAACACAAATTTAAGACCCTGTGCCATCGCTTCCCAATTCAACAGACAGCTAACGCAATGACAGTTCCTCATTTCAGCTTTTTCCCTTGCATATGGGTAATACTATGTCTTCTTCTTTCAATCAGGACATGTGACCTTGCTGTACAAAAGCTCCTAAATGTGGAAAAGTTCTTTCAGGTTCCATTAGTTTACAGTTACTTCAGTACATGTAAACACAGAGGGCGACTTGGGATTACTAACGAGGACACTCAGAATGTCACTACTTACAAGCAGCAGCAGCCACAGTACAGGAGAGTTCTAATGCCACTGAACTTTCAAAATTAAACTATATACTTTTAATGTGTGTATATGTATACTCAATGTATATACATACAAATACATATACACATACATGTATATTGTTCATTCAGGTTTTGTATACTCAGAAAAAATAATATATATATTGTTTATTCAGGTGTTTTCCATGTTATGCTATTTTATACTTTGTTATTAATTCATCATAAAATGTTTATATTTGTTTAAGGGTTTGATTTGTATTTATATGATGCTATTATGGGTTTTCACAGTTGATGTTAATGCTTTCCTTTCAATTTTGACTTTGATTAACATTCCTTTGTTTTTAGTTCTATGTAGTCATGGTCTTCTTATTTCAGTGGAAGTTTGCATGACTTTCACCTATTCTGTGCTGTAAATTAGGTTTCAATGAGTAAAGGTAGAAATTTCAATGTAGCTTATCAGTTTTATAGACAAATGCAAGTATGAGTAAATTTTCGATTTTTAAAATATATACTGTAAATATACAGAATATTAATCTGCTTTCATTCATTTCCCAACCTTTCCTCACCAGGGGCAAAAGGCTATACGTGCAAAGAATGTGGCAAAGCCTTTGAACACAAAAACGTGTATCAGAAGCACCAGAGAACTCATTTAAGAGTAAAGTCCTACAAGTGTGAAGAATGTGGCAAGTCCTTCCATTTTCCATCATTATTTTCTGACCACAAAAGAAATCATACAGGAGAAAAACTCTACAATTCTGAAAATTGTGGCAAGAACTTCCAATATCCATCATTACTTTCTCAAAACAAGATAGTTCATACAGGAGAAAAACCTTACAAATGTGAAGACTGTGGCAAGACCTTCCATTATCCATCAAGACTTTCTGACCATAAGAAAATTCATACAGGAGAGAAACCACACAAATGTGTAGTATGTGGCAAGGCCTTCAATTATCCATCAAGACTTTCCAACCATAAGAGAATTCATACAGGAGAAAAACCCTACAACTGTGAAGTTTGTGGCAAAGCTTTTCACGATCCATCAAAACTTTCCAGACATAAGAAAACTCACACGGGAGAAAAACCATACAAGTGTGAAGTATGTGGCAAGGACTTCCATTATCCATCAAGACTTTCTAAACACAAGATAATTCATACAGAAGAAAATCCCTACAAGTGTGAAGTATGTGGCAAGGCCTTTGATTATCCATCAAGGCTTTCCAACCATAAGAAAATTCATACAGAAGAAAAACCATACAAGTGTGAAATATGTGGGAATGCCTTCTGTTTTTCATCATCACTTCGTAAACACAAGATAATTCACACAGGAGAGAAACCCTACAAGTGTGAAGTATGTGGCAAGGCCTTTGGTTCTCCATCAAGACTTTCCAAACATAAGAAAATTCATACAGAAGAGAAACCATACAAGTGTGAAGTATGTGGAAAGGCCTTTCACTTTCCATCATTACTCTCGGTACACAAGAGAATTCATACGGGAGAAAAACCCTACAAGTGTGAGATATGTGGCAGGGCCTTCCACTGTCCATCAATATTTTCTGTACACAAGAGAATTCATACTGGAGAAAAACCCTACAAATGTGAAGTGTGTGGCCAGGCCTTCAATATTTCATCAAAACTTTCTCATCACAAGAGAATTCATACAAGAGAAAAACCCTACAAATGTGAAGTTTGTGGCAAGGCCTTTCATTATCCATCAAGACTTTCCAAACATAAAAAAGTTCATGCAGGAGGGAATCCCTACAATGGTGAAATATGTAGCAAGGGCTTCAGTTATCCATCAAGACTTTCCAAACATAAGAAACTTAATACAGAAGAGAAACTATAGAAGTGTGAAATATGTAGCAAGGCCTTCCAATATCCATCATTACTTTCTAAACACAAAATCATTCATACAGGAGAAACTGTACAATGATGAAGTCTGTGGAAAGGCCTTCCATTCTCCATCAAGACTTTCCAAACATAAGGAAATTTATACAAAAGGAAAGCTATACAAGGGTGAAGCACATGGAAAGGCCTTACATTATTCATCTTTACTTTCTAAACATGATCATTCAAACAGGAGAGAATACCTAACATGGTGAAGTATGTGGCTTGGAGAGGGGTTTTGAGAGAATGGATGTTTGGGAGTGGTGAAAAAAATAACTTGAATTTAAATTGTGGGTCCAAGCTAGTAGCCTGTATTGAGCTCGAGACAGCTTTCGAGACTGCTTTCTGTATGTTCTGCTCCAGACAGTTCTCTAAGCAGTTCTCGCTTGCTCTTCTGAAAAATTCTCTGGATAGGTCATCTTTTTTAGATTAAAACCCAGTCTTATTTACATGTCAACCCAGCCATTTATCCAAGTTCCCTTTTGATTATCCCATGAATCAGCATCTCATAAGCCCAACCCCCTGATTCTTGGGAGATTGGAAGCACTTTCTCAACATTGCAAAACAATTCAGACATCTGCCTGCTCCTGTTAAGCATAGACAATAAGCTAGCTGTGTGGAACCTCATTCTGAGATTGCCATTCCTACCACAACCAGGCCTAACCTTGCTCTGTCCCAAGCAGACCCTGAACTCATGAATCTTCCTGCCCTTGTAAGCAGAAACAAAAAACTAAGCTGGGTGGTATCTTCTTCCATTACTACTCCCTAAATCTTTTTATGTCTTCCGTAGTATCTTCTGACAAGTTGTCTTTGAGTGCAGCTGCTTTTGTTTTTTTTTTAGATTTGTGAAGCCACTCATATAATTCATATTGCCTCCTTATATTTTGCATTGCTGAGAAATTATATATCTTTGGACTCATGTTTTCAGGGTTGTTTCCCATAGCCTTAAAGACTGTCCTGCTGGTCTCAGTATTTACCATTTTGCTGAGACATTAGCTACACCTTTGACTCCTGGTTAATTATCATGGAGTCATTAAAAATTAACAGAGAGGACATTCCTTGAAGGAGGAACATATATGTACATTATTATACAAGCGAGCCTTATGACCACAGCAGCCATCAACACTTATGGAGCCACATGCTGGCCCTGTTTCAGGGATGGGAACCGTGTCAGCCCAACCACAGCAACTTGTCTTATTTCTGCCCACCTCCTGTCTCCCTCTGACTTGTCCCTCCCGCTGTATCGCCTGCAGAAAAGAGCCAGCCTTTCAGAGATATCAACTGGGTTTCTTCCAACCCAATAGGAGGAACAGGCAAGACCTCAGAGACAACCCCACTCTGACTGTCAGAATGCACACAAAAACCCAAAGTCTACAACCATAATGTATGCTGTGAACCTAATACAGACTGCTTCTGGCTCCATGAAGTGGGAACACTTCAGTCTCTGTGAAACACCATATGATCCCTGCTTAAATGATTCCTCAGGCAGTTCTTTTGCAGTGTCCTCAACCCATCTTGTTCTTAGAATTATTTTTTCCTTCTCTTCTGCAGGATTCCCCAAGCTCCAAGGAAAAAACCTGATGGAGACTTCCAACCTGGGTGCTCTGACTAATGTTTGGCTGTGGGTTTGTACCTCCATTTTCCACCAGCTTTCAGAGAAAGTTACTCTAATGAGTGGACTAGGCATGTATCTCTTAGAATACTATGATGGTGAATAGGTATGGCCCTCATAGACTCATGTGATTGAATTCTTGTCTCATAAAGAGTGACACTATTAGGAGATGTGGGCTTTTGGGTTTCCTTGTTGTAGGATGTGTGTCATTGTGGGAGTGGGCTTTGAATTCTGTACTCAAGCTATGCCTAGAAACAAAAACTCCTGTTCAGTTTTACCAATGAGGACTCAGGAACCAGATATCATTGTAAAGTCTGCTAGCTCAAAGAATCAAAGAATTCACCCAACTGACCTTACTACTCCACTGACATCTCAGATGGAAAAAGCTCTTTTGTTCCTTTTCCACCCTGTCTTAAATACACTTCAAAATTCTGTCTTTCTGTTTATTTATGTTCACTCCCTGCTAGCTTGTTGCTTGTTCTGTCTCTTCACCTATGGTTGTATTTATTTGACTCTTGAATTAAAGGTGTGTACTAGGGCTAAGCCACAATACAAAAAGGGTTTTCTAGTTCACAATCTTGGGGTTCATAATGTGATAAAATATCCTGTAACATTCCCACCTTTTATCTAAATAAAAGACTCTTTCTCTAACATCAATGAACTACATAGTATATGGTAAGTATTACGTTCAAAATGACCAGTCCATTTCTATTTGCTAACTTTGAAGAACATAGTATGTCCTCTATTATTGTGAGTTCAACATTCTGTATCTAAATAACATTTTATCATAACTTCATTTACCAACCTAAAAACATATTTTTGTGCCTTAAAACATCAACTTAAGCTTAATTATGAGACTATAGCTAACTGGTCTTTAACCCATTATATACCTGAGAAGGGAAATATTTCCTGAATAAACAGGAAGTGGAGAGCAAGCAGCTTCCAAACTATAGAAATGTTAGGGACATCTGGCAGTCTCCAAAAATTCCCCTGCAGCATTGGACTATTGGCCCAGAATACCTTACAGATTTCTCTGTGAACAAGATATATAAAGGATTTCTCTATCTTGTCCTGGGAGAGTTCAGCAGTCTAAGTTGTGTCCTGCTTGTCCACAGTTTAGACAGTATACGATCAGCAGTTGAGCCAATGGTAGCATGCCACATTTGCAGCAAACTCCATTAGGAGGTCCTTGATGCTCGTCATCATCTTCAAAGTAGTACAGGGGTGCTACCAGGAGTTGATCTTTCTAATTGTCAAAAATTAATAAAATATCTTTTAACGCCATATTCTACAGATTTCTAATGTTTCTGAAGACCATCTAACAGTCTCAGTATATTTGAATAAGTAAATGTTGCTTATCTTTAGCTGTTTACTATCTCATTGACATAGAAAATATCTATGATTAACTGAACTAGTACCTAACAAATCCACAAGTTTGAATGACTTAAGAGGACTGAATTATCTAGAGTGGGGCCGACTCCATGACAGGCTGCAAATTGGCAATTTGTGATACTAGGACTACATTTTTCTTTTCCAGATTAGAACATGGAAACCAGAACCTATGATCATCCAACCACAGCCATGAGCCAATCTGAGGACACTTTGTCATCTGGCCTGAAGTAAGCATAGGTACTTAAAATGATTAAGCAAACCCCATGGGAAGTCTCCGAAGCCTAACCAATTGTAGAATCAGTTACACCTGTAGAAATAGAGCTAACCAATCAAGGTTAAAGGGCACAGAACCCTTCCTGGAATTCCTCTAACTGACAATCAAAGCTGGGCCTGTGAGTCTACTAAGGGTCTCCATTCCCAAATGCAGAGACCCCTGCATGTAGGAAATTCTTCTGAATAAATGCTCTTTGCTTTTGCATACTATTCAAGTCTGGAGTATCATTCTTTTGTGATTCTTGGATCCTAATATCTGGCTATTAAATTGCATTTCTTAACTATCTTAAACAATTTTTAATGGCAACTTTCAAATGAACTTGTCTTAGTTAGGGTTTACTGCTATAAACAGACACCACGATGAAAGCAAATCTTATAAAGGACAACATTTAATTGGGGCCTGCTTACAGGTTCAGACGTTCAGTCCATCAACATCAAGGTGGGATCATGGCACCGCCTAGAGAAGCATGGTGCAGGCAGATCTGAGAGTTTTGCATCATTTGAAAGCTACTGAAGACTGACTTCTAGGCAGCTAGGATAAGGGGCTTCAGCCAATGCCCACAGTGACACACCAACTCCAGCAAGGTCACATCTCGTAATAGTGCCACTCCCTGGACCAAGCACATAGAAAGTATCACATTCCAATCCCTGGCCCCCATAGGCTTCTTCAAGCATATGAATCTATAAGGGCCCCACCTAAACATAGCATAATGCAAAATATATTTAGTCCAACTTCCAAAGTTCCCATAGTCTATAGCAGTTTCAACAGTGTAAAAAGTTCAAAGTTTAAGGTCTCTTCTGAGATTCATCAAATCACTTAACTGTAATCCCCAAAGCCAGACAGGAAACCAGCTGAGCCAACACCAAACTATGTATCCCTATGTCTGACATCAAAACACTCTTCAGATCTCCAACTCCTTTTTCATCTTTGTTGACAGTGACACTTCTTTCTCCTGGGCTAGATCTACTCTCTGTTAGCAGCTTTTCTCAGCAGATAGCCCACAGCTCTACCTCTTAAACATCTTGGGGTCTCCAAGGCAACTTCAGTGTTACAGCTTTTGTTTCAATGTCTGGGATCCACACACGAACTTCTGGACTCTTCCAAAGGCTGGTGTCACTTCTCCAGCTCTGCCCTCCGTAGCACTCTAAGCTTAGGTTGATCCACTCCACGGCTACTGCTATTCTTGGCGATCATCCCATAGTACTGGCATCTCCAGTACACTGGAATCTTCCACTGCATCTAAGCTTTACCAAGAGACTCTCCTAAGTATTTTTTATGATGCCAAGTCTCAAATCCTTTGCATGACCCCTTCAGTCCTGGGTTGTCAACTGAAACTGAAGCTGCAACTTCATAGATGGCCTTTCCTCGCCTCTCACAATGCCTAGCCTCGGCTGCTCTTCATAACCCCTTAACAGCTTCAAAACCAGTACCACCTGGGTGACTCTTACACATTACTAGATATAGCTGCAGCATGAGGTACAACCTTGACTATCTCTGGAACACAGCTTCTTTATGCTTTCTGAAAACACTTGGCAGAAGATTTCATTTCAGTTATGATGATTTCTTCTTAATCACCACTGATTTCTTAGCTCTAGCTAACCAGCATCAATTGTCCCCATAATCTTTCCCTCTTGAATATAAAGCCAGAGCTAAATGACCAAAGCTACTGTGTTCTGCTGCTTCCTGTGTCTGGAACATGGCCCAATTGTTATATTCTGTTACTGCCAGCTTTCTGTTTTCCAACTTCTTCACTGCTTAAATTTAGCTGTCCTGGAACTTGCTCTGTAGACTGACTTTGAACTCCTGCCTGTCTCCTAAGCACTGGGATTAAAGGTGTGTACAACCACAGTTATATTTAAGCTTTTCTTCACTTAGAACTTGCTCTGTCCCAGACTGGCCTTGAATGCTTGCCTTTGCCTCCTGTGTTTAAAGACTTATACCTAAATACCTGGACCTAAACTTAGCTAGATGGGATCTTGCTCCAAGGTCAACACTCCCTTAATTCAATTTAATATCTATGAACACAGGATTCAACTCCATTTCACTTCCTGATGCCCTTTATATTTTTTCTTTCTAAGCTTGCTATGCTTATTCAAAATGCTTTTCATGAGATTTAATCAGAGAACAACGTCTACGCTGGGTGTTTCTGAGACTTTCTTTGTCAATGCAATTAATATAAATCTCTTTACCTTAGCCTCAGTTAGACTCTTCAGACAAGGGCAAAAATCAGCCACATTCTTCACCAAAATACCACAAAAGCAGTCTCTGTGTCACTTACTGAAATTTTCTCTTCTGAAACATCTTGGGCCAGGTCTGCACAGTTCAAATCACTCACAGTAACAAAGACTTCCATATTCCTACTATAATGGCTCATTAAGACATACTTAAATCATTCCATGGCTTTCTAAATCCAAAGTTCCCAAATCCACATTCTTCTAAACAAAGCATGGTCAGGTTTATCAGAGCAATACCCCACTCCTGGTACCAACTTCTGTCTTAGGGTTTTACTGCTGTGAACAAACACTATGACCAATTGACCAATGCAAGTCTATTTTTTTAAAGATCTATTTATCATATACACATTATTCTGTATATATAACTGCATGTCAGAGGGCATCAGATCTCCATTACGGATGGTTGTGAGCCACTATGTGGTTGCTGGGAATTGAACTCAGGACCTCTGGAAGAGTAGTCAGTGCTCTCAACCTCTGAGCCATCTCTCCAGCCCCCAGTGCAAGTCTTGTAAAGGGCAACATTTAATTAGGGCTGGCTTACAGGTTTAGAGGGTCGGTCAATTATCCTCAAGGTAGGAGCATGGCAGCATCCAAGCAAGCCAGGCAAAGTTGAGAATTCTATATCTTCATCTCTAGGCTTCTAGTGGAAAACATTGACTTTTAGGCAGCGGATGAGGGTCTTAAGACCACACTCATGACACACCTATTTCATAAGATTTTTAATAATGCCCTCCTTAGACCTAGTATATAAACAAACCATCACACAGGTTTTTTTTGTGTCAGTAAAGAGAAAAGAAACCATTAGGCTCCTGTGTGGGATTTAAAGTAAACATCTGTGTAGTAGTAGCCAATTCAGTACTTAAGTTGACTCCAGCAGTATCACATTCCTTGCTATCCACCCAAATGTTCTGAGTTCTCAAATGAAAGACACACACACAATCTTATACTGTGATATTCCTAGAACAGATCAATGGCTGGGTCACTACCTAACCTCCACATGACTAATCTACCTCCCTCCTGTATTCCCGAGCTATTACTTACTAAATCCTATATTCTGTCTTTGATGCCCTGGACCCAATTGTGGGGTGGGGGTGGGGGCTCTTGGGACACATTCCTCTAGCTCCTATATGGTGGCTATTTCCTCTGTCTCTTACCTTCTCAAGTGCATGGTGTATCTCCTACTCCTACTCTACTCCTTCCTCTCTGTCCCTAGACCAGGAATACTAAAAGTCCCACCTCTATCTGTCCTGCTTAGTGATTGGCTGTTGCAGGCTTTATTTACCAATCAGAACTAACTGGGTCACAGGGTCCTTTAGGGTCTTACTTGCAGACATACAGATTCTCATGCAAACAAATTTAGGGACCCAAATTAACATAATATAAGCAGCACTAGTCCAAACCCACTACAAACCTGTGATAAAAAAAAAAAAAACTTCACCCTACTCTAAGGCACATTCCTTTCATCTCTGCATTTGTGAGGTGGGGCAGGACCCTCTTTCTGGTTATCTGCTTTACAGCAAACTTAAGGCCAGAATTGACTACATAGGTCTGTGTCAGAAAACATTTAAATATTTTTTATGGACATGAGAAAGGCTTTTCTATGGTTCATTTCTTGTTTCTTAGAGGGAGTACCATGACAGAAACCCATGCAATCAACACTTTTCTGGCTTGCAAACTTTGTGTGCTTAACTTCTGTTGCCCCATTCCACATGTAATTTAAACTTTTTTCATTAACCTATTCTTTGTAAAGACATTATATTTTGGTGACTAGATACTACTTTGCATTTACTATGTGGGGACTAATTCTTCTTTTTCCTGTGCTTTAATATTCCTCCTATTTGCAGGAAATATTCACTCCTTTGGGTAGTAGAGTTTGTGTTAGATTCTGCCATGACCTAATGATACTTTCTTCTGGTCTTCCCTGAACTCTTCCAGTTTCCTCCTTTAATATCTAAGCTGAGACGCCATCATTTCCTTCCTGAAGTTCTTAACTGATGCAGGCTACTGTGGTTTACATCCCTGTATCTTTTTCTGAAGCTGCAGCTTGGCTACCTTCCCATGTTCCTGTCCCAGAAGCTCAGCCACTTGCAGATGCTTCTTACAGTTAGAGGAACAAAAGCACATCCTCCATTGTCCTTCACATGGTAACTGCCTTCTTCAATGAGAAAAGCAAACTGCTAACATGGGATTCCTTTCTCTTGCACAAGTTTAAGTCCAGGTCCCCTTGGTGTGTAGTTCTCTTTCTCTCCTCCCAGGCTTCCTTCATTATATCCTAATGTTTGTATGAGGGAAGGAGATATTTGTTTTTATAGCTCATGCATGAACCTTACTGTGTTAAACATGTCATCTCTGGAAAACTCTGAGGAGAGTTGTGGTGGTATGACATTTCTTTATTCCCAATCTATGTGATGATGTCAGTGGCCATGAAAAGAAATGACAAAGGATTTGAACAGGAGCCATGCAGATATGTAAGGAATAGCTCCCCCCCACCAAAAAAAAAAACCCAGATTCTCATTACATTGTCATTTTATGGTATTAACATCTCTGTCACAGTGTCTTACATAGTTATTATTAAATGCCATAGCGTATCAACGTATCAGTGGCATATTTTGTATGAAAAGTGTCTGGTGACCCTGTCAATTCTCTCTCTCTCTCTCTCTCTCTCTCTCTCTCTCTCTCTCTCCTTCCTCCCTCTCCCCTCATTTTTATTGGATGTTTTATGTATTTACATTTCAAATATTATCCCCTTTTCTCCCTCTCCCATACCCGCCTCCTCCTTTGCCCTGCTTCTATGATGATGCTCCCACTCCCACCTCAACACCCTGGCATTCCCCTACACTGGGGAAACAAGCCTTCACAGGACCAAGGGCTTCTTTTCCTATTGATGCCAGACAATGCCATCCTCTGCTACATATGCAACTCTTTGTTTGGTGGTTTAGTCCCAGGGAGCTCTGGGTGGATCTGGTTGGTTGGTATTGTTGTTCTTCCTATGGGGTTGCAAGCCCCTTCAGCTCCCTCAGTCCTTTCTCTAACTCCTCCATTGGGGTCCCTGTGCTTAATCAGATGGTTAGCTGCAAGCATCCTCATCTGTATCAGCAAGGTTCTGGCAGAGCCTCTCAGGAGACATCCATATCAGGCTCCTGTCAGCAAGCACTTCTTTAAGACTGCATTCTGTTGTTCTCTTCCTTCCAGAATCTATATAAAAATAAGTCAGATGAATTGGGGTACATGTTCCTATTGTTTACTGAATACACTCATTGTACTGGTACTTTAAGACTCAGAAAAATATATGAACTCTTTAAAATCCATAGATTCTGCAAGGCTTCTGTAAGGCAAAGGACACTGTGGTTAGGACAAAATGGCAACCAAAAGATTGGGAAAAGATCTTTACCAATCCTACAACAGATAGAGGCCTTATATCCAAAATATACAAAGAACTCAAGAAGTTAGACCGCAGGGAGACAAATAACCCTATTAAAAAATGGAGTTCAGAACTAAACAAAGAATTCACAGCTGAAGAATGCCGAATGGCTGAGAAACACCTAAAGAAATGTTCAACATCTTTAGTCATAAGGGAAATGCAAATCAAAACAACCCTGAAATTTCACCTCACACCAGTGAGAATGGCTAAGATCAAAAACTCAGGTGACAACAAATGCTGGCGAGGATGTGTAGAAAGAGGAACATTCCTCCATTGTTGGTGGGATTGCAGACTGGTAAAACCATTCTGGAAATCAGTCTGGAGGTTCCTCAGAAAATTGGACATTGAACTACCTGAGGATCCAGCTATACCTCTCTTGGGCATATACCCAAAAGATGCCCCAACATATAAAAAAGACACGTGATCCACTATGTTCATCGCAGCCTTATTTATAATAGCCAGAAGCTGGAACGAACCCAGATGCTCTTCAACAGAGGAATGGATACAGAAAATGTGGTACATCTACACAATGGAATATTACTCAGCTATCAAAAACAATGACTTTATGAAATTCATAGACAAATGGTTGGAACTGGAAAATATCATCCTGAGTGAGGTAACCCAATCACAGAAAAACACACATGGTATGGACTCATTGATAAGTGGCTATTAGCCCAAATGCTTGTATTACCCTAGATGCCTAGAACAAATGAAACTCAAGATAGGTTATCAAATGTGAATGCTTCACTCCTTCTTTAAAAGGGGAACAAGAATACCCTTGGCAGGGAATAGAGAGGCAAGATTAAAACAGAGACAGAAGGAACACCCATTCAGAGCCTGGCCCACATGTGGCCCATACATATACAGCCACCCAATTAGACAAGATGGATGAAGCAAAGAAGTGCAGGCTGACAGTAGCCGGATGTAGATTTCTCCTGAGAGACACAGTCAGAACACAGCAAATACAGAGGCGAATGCCAGCAGCAAACCACTGAACTGAGAATAGGACCCCCGTTGAAGGAATCAGAGAAAGAACTGGAAGAGCTTGAAGGGGCTCGAGACCCCTTATGAACAACAATGCCAAGCAACCAGAGCTTCCAGGGACTAAGCCTACCTAAAAGACTATACATGGACTGACCCTGGACTCTGACCTCATAGGTAGCAATGAATATCCTAGTAAGATCACCAGTGGAAGGGGAAGCCTGGGTCCTGCTAAGACTGAACCCCAGTGAACATGATTGTTGGGGAGGGCGCAATGGGGGAGGGTGGGGAGGAAACACCCATAAAGAAGGGGAGGGGGAGGGATTAGGGGGATGTTTGCCCGGAAACCGGGAAAGGGAATAGCATTCGAAATGTAAATAAGAAATACTCAAGTTAATAAAAATAAAATAAAATAAAAAAAATCCACAGAATCATCACAGATTCATCTAGGCACCTAATGTACAGAGCAAAGTATGTGATTTTTATTTTCAAACTAAAATTAAAATCGTGTCACTTAAATCACTGTTATGTGAATAAAGCTTTGAAGCCAAGTTCCAGGAGATGTTGCTTCATGATGTGTGTGGTGTGTATTTTAATCACTAAACTGTGTCATCTGTAGATAAACACCTTTTAAATGGAAGGTCACTATTGTTTTTAACCTGATCAGGAATCCAGCCCTCTCTTTGAGTCTCAGTTTGAGTTCCCACCAATGTCTCACTCGTCTTTACTTTTACCAGGTTCTCTTAAAAGATGTCTCTGAGGGACACTGGTAGGAAATGCAAGAGTTTTTAATATATCTATTCCGTCAATTCTGCTGCTCTCAGCTTGCCTCTGGGATCAGTCTCCAGTCAACTGCAGCATAAATATCTGCCTCCTAATTAGTGTAAGAATATATAGTAGTTTTTAATAAATGACAGTTTGCCTTCATCATAACAGACCTTATTTACATTTGTTTTGCATAGAGAGTAAATTATGCCAGTTTCATATGCCCATAAAATATTTGCCACTACCTTTACTGGGTAAAATGTCTACTAAATAATATCCTGCCCATTGCCCATCCTCCACAGAATCCCACAGGAGATTGGCTTCAAGACATCAGACACTTGACCATGCACAAGAGAGGCTACATAGTGTGGGGCTACATAGGGAATGATCTTTGCAGTTAATTCACCATTGGGGATCTGTTCCAATTCCCTCAGAGAATAACATTTCCATCTTCACTATGCTCTGGACTCTTGCCATTGTGCACACTGATCTCTTTTCTCCGGTCTTGTTGATCTTATAGTTATGGTATAAAACTATAAATATTTGTTAGCTCCTTTCTTCATTTTCTTGTAAAATGGGAACATGCCCAAAGAACTACAATTTTAAGATAGTTCAGTTGCTTTTCACTTGAGAAAATCCTGAATGTTTGAATCACCAATTTTCTTCAGTTTGCCTGGGACTTAGAGTTCTGTTGACATCCTCATTGTTACTCAACTCCATCTTTTATTTAAAGATATTATTTCATGTGACATTCTTTACAAAGTATATATTTCTACTGTAACAAAAGTCTTGTGGCAATAGTCTTCTAATAGTGAAAAGACCATTAGACCAAAGGAACTGCAGATACAAGATAACACCTGCATCTGACCTGAAGTTCTTCTGCCTAGGGACAAGGTTTCATATAGTTGGAAGGTGTTTTACCAGCTTCTATGGGAAAAAAAGCAATAAATGTTTCTGCTTAGCTGTCACACCAGTGAACCACAGCAATGAGCAGTGTGGCATGATATCCTAAATGTGCCACAGTGCCTCTCACATTTGACATTAGCAGCAGCTGTCTAATTGGACTTAAATGTGGATCGAGAAGATGTACATCATACTTGGAACCATAGACAGCCATTGGTGGCTTGTTGAGAACATACTAATGCCAATTTACTAAACCATCATGATATTTCTGGAGATGAAGTAGATAGATTATGAGAGCCAGAGGCCCAGGAGGTCTGCTGTGAGACTGTTTCCTAAAAAGTAAAGGGAAGCTGCACCCTTGAAACCCAACAACGTGCCTACCTGAGCAATGACAATGGCACATGATGCTCTGCAGGGGGATTCTCCTGGCTAGACAATAGAGTATGCGCACCTAAGAACTGCCAAGAGAGGGAGAACTGATGTTCTCAGGGCTGAGCCCACTCATATTCATTCAGTAATATGGGTTACTACTGATAACATAAATACAGGAGACACTGAGGAGCTGCTATAATTATATAGTTATTTGCATGCATATACACATATGTATAATACTAATAACTAAAGAATAATATGTCATATTTTAAATGTACTGTCAGGGGACATGAGAGGACTAGGAATGAGGAAAATGTGGGAAATGTAATTTAAGTTTACCACTTTTTCAGAAAAAAAGTAGTATTGTGAACTGTGATAATATGGGTGAAACTAGAAATTATTTCAGGCATTGAGGGATAGATACTATACAGTTTCATTGATATGTTCAAGATACAGAATTGCAACTTATAAAAGAAGAAGGTAAAATAGTCTTTACCAAGAACCAGTGACATCAGGAAGCCAAGGCTCTAGGACATCCAGAGCAATGGATGCTCAAAGAATGGAATAGAGAGAAACATGCAGTCTTGTTGCCCTGAATGCTAGAAGTGTATGGATTATGTGGGGGTAATTTTAGAATCTGAGAAGATAGTGTTTGAGATGAATAGAAACATCATCTTTATGGATTTTTCCTTTGATGAGTATAAAGTGTTCTTTCATGTTTGGCTCATTTTGTTGTTTTGTTTGTTTGTTTGTTGATTAATTTTGGTTGGATTTCTATTTTGTTGGGTGTTAGCATAGCTGCACCAGGTTATGTCTTAGGTCCATTTGGTTAGAAAATATATTTCCAACATTTTACTCTGAAGCAATGGCTATCTGTGATGGTGAGGTGTGTTTCATGTAGGCAGCAGAAAAATGGATTTCTTTCCCACATCCATTCAACTAGTCTATGTCTTTTTATTGAGGACCTGAGTGACTTTGCAGTGTATTGATTAGTATGTGGTGGGCATTGTTACAGGATATTTGATATTTGAACCCCTAATTGTTAGCAATATATATAAGGTTATATAGATATTGCATTAATCAGATGGATTTGTCTGTGTATCTTAAAGAGATTTAGTTTGGGTGTACCTCTAAAGCCTCCATCGATAAGAACGCTAAAGAATGGAAAGTTCTTGCCTATTTTAAGGCAAGTTGATTGGAAGAAGTCTTGTGATCTTTGCTCAATGACACAAGGCAAAGTTAGAAAGTAGAATAGATTCTGGTCCCTACTGACTTTGGTTAGAATCATGATGGTGACACAGGTTTAGGGGAGAAGTTATTGACTTCTTTGGTAGCAATTGAACCTTCAAAAATGTTTCTCTCTCTCTCTCTCTCTCTCTCTCTCTCTCTCTCTCTCTCTCTCTCTCTCTCTCTCTCTTCTCACTTTTGTCTTGGAAGAGCCTTATGGAAAATCTTGGAGTAAGAGATAAATTTCTATTTGGGCTTGCAGGAACTACAGAGTAGCAGCTGGCAGGACACAGGTGAAACAGTATTCTAGGACAAAAACCTGAGGAGCCCTTTTGAGTCCAGAGGAGCTCAAGAGAAAGGTAGAGTAGCTTCCTGTTGTTTTTGTTACTAGAGTTGGAATTATGTTTGTGTGGCTGTCTTCTTTTAGGTTTGTTAAAACATTGCTTTTTCTAGGGTGTAGTTTCCCTCCTTGTGTTGGAATTTTCCATCTATTATCCTTTGTAGGGCTGGATTTGTGAAAATACATTGTGTAAATTGGATTTTGTCATGGAATATCTTGGTTTTTCCATCTATGTTAATTGAGAGTTTTGCTGGGTATAGTAGCCTGGGCTAGCATTTGCGTTCTCTTAGGGTTTGTATGACATCTGCCCAAGATCTTCTGGCTTTCATAGTCTCTGGTGAGAAGTCTGGTGTAATTCTGATAGGTCTGCCTTTATATGTTACTTGATCTTTTTTCCTTACTGCTATTAATATTCTTTCTTGGTTTTGTGCATTTGGTGTTTTGATTATTATGTGATGGGAGGAGTGTCCTTTCTGGTCCAGTCTATTTGGAGTTCTGTAGGCTTCTTGTATATTCATGGTCCTCTCTTCCTTTAGATTAGTGAAGTCTATAATTTTGTTGAAGATATTTATAGACCCTTTAAGTTAGGAATCTTCACTCTCTTCCATATCTATTATCATTAGGTTTGATCTTCTCATTGTGTCCTGATTTCCCGTATGTTTTGGTTAGGAGCTTTTTGCATTTTGTATTTTCTTTTACTGTTGTGTGAATGTTTTCTATGATATTTTCTGCCCCTGAGATTCTCTCTTCTATTTCTTGTATTCTATTTCTTGTATTTCTTCTATTCTTGTATTCTCCTAATCTCTTTCCTAGGTTTTGTATAACTAGGGTTGTCTCTCTTTGTGATTTACTTTTTGTTTCTATTTCCATTTTTAGATCCTGGACAGTTGTGTTCAATTCTGTCACTTGTTTGGTTGTATTTACCTCTAATTCTTTTAGGGTTTTTTGTGTTTCCTCTCTAAGGGTTTCAACCTGGTAACTGTTCTGTCCTATATTTCTTTCTTTTTTTTCAGAGCTGAGGACTGAACCCAGGGCCTTGCGCTTGCTTGGCAAGCGCTCTACCACTGAGCTAAATCCACAACCCCCTGTCCTATATTTCTTTAAGGGAGTTATTTATGTCCTTCCTAAAGTTCTCTATCACCATCATGAGATGTGATTTTTAAATCTGAATCTTGCTTTCTGGTGTGATGTGGTTTACAGGACTTGCTGTAGTGGGGGAACTGGGTTCTGATGATGCCAAGTAGCCATGGTTTCTGTTGTTTATATTCTTGTGCTTGCCTTTCACCATGTGGTTAACTCTAGTGCTACCTGCTCTTTCTGTCTTTGACTGAAGCCTGTCCATTCTGTGATCCCAGTTGTGATAGAACTCCTCAGAGTCTAGCTTTCTCTGTGATCCTATGATCCTGGGCTCCTGGGATCCTGGGATCCTGAGAACCTGGGTTTATCAGCTTCTGGGAGTTAAGTTGCCTCTGGGATCCAGAAATCCTGGTGGGACCAAACACCTGAGATTCTGTTGTGTCAGAACTCCTGGGAGTTCAGCTTTCTCAGGGTGTTGCAGGAGTGGGAGAGGAGTCAGAGCCCTGGTTTGCACTAGGCCCTTGTGAAAGCTGGAAGGAACTAGCATCTCTGGCTTGGCAGGGGTTTGTGTGTCTCTTGTTCCTGTGGGGGTCCCACTTACACTGGGTGTTGAAAAAATGTTGTGGCCTCTGTAATCTTGAGTGTGTCAGAGCTCCAGTGCTCTTGATTATGTCTGGTCTCCTGGGAATCAAGCTTCTTCTGTGATCCTGTCATCCTGGGCATTTCAGAGCACCTGGTAGTCCAGCTTCCTGTGGGTGTTGTGAGTGTCTGGAGCCAGAGCCGCAGGTCTGTTCCAGGTGCAATTTCAAACTGTGATCCTGGGCATGTTAGAGCACCTGGGAGTCACGCTTCCTCTGGGTTTTGTGGGACTGGGTACAGACCAGAAGGGACCATGCCCCTGGCTGGGTGGGGGTGCTTGTGTCTCTGGATTCTGGGGCTGTTGTTGTAAAAATATAATGGAAAGACCTCCCATGCTCATCAATTAGCAGGAATAATATTGTAAAAATGGCCATCCTGCCAAAAGCAATCTACAGGTTCAATGCAAACCCCATCAAAATTCCAACTCAATTCTTCATAGAGTTAGAAAGAACCATTTGGAAATTCATTTGAAATAACAAAAAACCCAGGATAGTGAAGACTATACTCAACAATAAAATAACATTTGGGGAAATCACCATCCCTGACCTTCAGTTGTATTGCAGAGCAGTAATGATAAAAAACTGTATGGTATTCGTACAGACACAGGCAGGTAGATCAATGGAATAGAATTGAAGACTCAGAAATGAACCCATATACCTATAGTCACTTGATCTTTGACAAAGGAGCTAAAACCATTGAGTGGAAAGAAAATAGCATTTTCAACCAATGGTGCTGGTTTAACTGGAGGTCAGCATGTGGAAGAATGCAAATCGATCCATTCTTATTACCTTGTACAAAGCTTAAGTCTAAGTAGATCAAGGACCTCCACATGAAACCAGACACATTCAAACTAATAGAAGAAATAGTGGGGAAGAGTCTCGAACACATGGGCACTGGGGAAAATTTCCTGAACAGAACACCAATGGCTTATGTTCTGAGAACAAGAATTGACAAATGGGACTTCATAAAATTGCAAAGCTTCCGTAAGGTAAAGGACACTGTCATTTAGACAAAATGGCAACTGATTAGGAAAAGGTCTTTACCAATCCTACATCCAATAGAGGGCTCATGTATATATAAGGAAGTTAGACTCCACAGGATCAAATAGCTATATTAACAAATGGGATACAGAGCTAAACAGAGAATTCTCAACTGAGGAATATCTAACACCTGGGAAGAACTTAAATAAATGTTCAGCATCCTTAGTCTTCAGGGAAATGCCAATCAAAACAACCCTGAGATACAGGCTCACATCAGTCAGAATGGCTAAGATAAAAATCTCACGTAACAACAGATGTTGGCAAAGATGTGGAGCAAGAGGAACATTCCTCCACTGTTAATGAGATTACAAGCTAGTACAACCACTCTGGAAATCAGTCTGAAGGTTCCTCAGAAAATTGGACATAGTACTGCCTGAGGACCCAGCTATAGCACTCCAGAGTATATTCCCCAAAATGGTCCAATATATAACAATGACACATGCTCCACTATTATGCTCATAGTAGCTTTATTTATAATAGCCAGAAGCTGGAAAGACCCAAGATGTCCCACAACAGACGAATGGATACAGAAAATATGGTACATTTACACAATGGAGTACTACTCAGCTATTAAAAAACATGACTTCATAAAATTCATAGGCAAATGGATGGAACTAGAAAATATCATCCTGAGTGAAGTAATCAATCACAAAAAAAGCACACATTGTGTGCACTCACCGATATGTTGATATTAGCCCAAAAGCTCAGAATACCCAAGAAACAATTCACAGACTATATGAAGGTCAAGAAGAAGGAAGACCAAAGTTCTGATGCTTCAGTCCTTCATAACAGGGGAACAGAAACATTCATAGGAGGAGATATGGAGACAAAGTTTGGAGCATAGACTGAAGGAAAGGCCATCCAGAGACTGCCCCACCTGAGGATTCACCCCATACACATACAGCCACTAAACAAAGACAGTATTGCTGAAGCCAAGAAGTGCATGCTGACAGGAGCCTGATATAGCTGTCTCCTGAGAGTCTCTGCCAGAGTAGACAAATACAGAGGCAGATGTTTGCAGCAAACCATTGAACTGAGTTATGGGTCCCAATTGGAGGAGTTAGAGAAAGGATTGAAGGAATGAAGGGGTTTGCAACCCTATAAGAACAACAATGCCAACCAACCAGAGCTCCCAGGGACTAAACCTGCATCCAAAGAATACACATAGAGAGACCTATGGCTCCAGCTGCATATGTAGCAGAGGATGGCCTTGTTGGGCACCAATGGGAGGAGAAACCCTTGGTCCTGCCAAGGCTCAATTTCTTAGTGTAGGGGAATGTCAGGACAGGGAGGCAACAAGAGGTGGGTGGGGGAATACACTCATAGAAGAAAGGGGGGCATGGGATAGGAGGTTTATTGATGGGAAACGGGAAAAGGGGATAACATTTGACATGTAAATAAAAAATATCCATTTTAAAACAAAACAGAACCCCAAATTAAACAATGGAGCTACTGAGGGTGGGGCAAGCTGAAAGTACATTCTGGTACAGTCTCTGCCTTTGTTCTTGTCTTAAGTTTAGTGTTTAAATCCTGCCTGGCTTTTTAAAATGATGATTTATGAGGTGTAAACCACGTAAAACCTTTCCTCTCCAAATTGCTTTTTATCAGAGTACTCCATCACAACAAGAGAGAATCCAACTAATACTCACAAAGTAAAAAGTAATGCGTTTATTTCCACAGATATGTAAGGTCAAAGGGCCTTCCATTCTAAAAGAAATATAAACCTAATTTATATCAAATGTGTCTATTCATTACTGACATTTGTTGATGTGCAAAGTCAAGATGAGTGTTCTGAAGTCCAGACCTTGAGCTATTTCTTTGAAATAGAATGCTCACAGCATTCTATGCTATGAACACTCATTAATTCTGTTGGAAAGAAGGTCCAGGGATATCTGCATGTAATACATAGGTAGATCTATTCAAATGAAGAAAAGAATAACCACAGACACACGAGGATTGACAAAAGACACATGTTCACTTAGGTAAGTAGTAAACCCTCCCATATGTACAAATGGATAGTATAATGTTTACTGTTGTGGAGGGTAGCATGTGGATGTATTATAAAGTCATATAATAAAGTCCATTGCTCAGTCTTCTGTAGGGTAACCATTTAATATATGGCCTAATGACCCAGCACAGTATGTCTACAGAGAAAATATGGAACTATTTACACAGCTTCTGTGCCTCCTTGTAACAGATGCAGTGATAAAGGGGCCTGTAATTCATCGGGGAAAATGGGAGAGGCTCAGTGTGGTGGACATAGTGGTCTTGAGAACTTCACTAGCAAGGAGTCTATTTCACTGGATTATTTGCTTATCACTGATGAAAGGATGTATTTTTTTTTTAAAGTCAACTGGCAGGTATTTGACCATTTGTTTTTGTTTATATTTAAACAGTGGGGAGATATTATTTTCTTCAAATATCAATTCCTTTTCTGAGATTCAATTTCTTTTCTTGTTTTTATTTTTTTCTTTTCGAGACAGGGTTCTCTGTGCAGTCATAACATTTGTGTACCTCAATCTAAAAACTAGACTGGCTTCTCACTCAGATATCAAACACTCTCTGCTCTTGGTCATGGGATTTAAGATGTATGCCACCACACTCAGCTTAAAATTTTTAATCGTGAATATTTGTTTTAGTTTGTGAACATTTGTGTGCATAAATATGTGCGCTCATACATGTATGTGTGCTCTTGCTTGTGTGTTTATACATTTTTGTACATAAGCCTTAAGATGACAGATTAAGGGGTCTGATCTCCTAGAACTGCTCTTACATGTGCTTGTGAAACACACTATGGGTTCCTAATATCCTGCTTGAATGAGGCTACTTTTAGATTCTGAGTGCTCAGATTGGGCCTACACCATGGTAGCTCCTCCTCCTCTTGAATTAAACAATCCCACTAGGAAATAACGAACAATGCAGAAGAATTGTGAATAAATACTGCATCCTCAAGGATCAGCACCTCTCATATGAATCAGTAAGTACCTCAGTTAAGTTTCCACGTAACAAACACAAGCATACGTGAACACACAAATGCATATTAGAAGCCTGTCTCCAAGAGGGTACTCCTCCCCACTAAACCCCGCCTTCCATGGGACCTCAAATCTCTCAAGGATTAGGTGCATCTGAAAGAACCTTGTTCTAGTCTTGGGATGGGGTGCCCCAGGAGACACGAGAGTCCGGCTTGATGTAAAGGCAAGAGGCCGTTTATTAGTAACGGAGCTCCGGGCCGACACGTATCTCATGCAGGAGACAAGAGGAGTCGACCCCGAAACTCAAAAATCAGGGGTTTATATAGGGAAAGCTAGGGGGTTTGGCGCGGTTACACACAATTGGCTGTTTCAATCAGTGGCGGCTAATTTCTGGCGCGGCTATAACTGATTGTCTCATTCAAACACAGCAGTGAGATTACAACACAGCAGAAGAGTACGTGCTGACTGGGGCGTTCAGGATTTTAGAAGCCAGGCTTATCAGGGTTTGAAGGACATCTGGTTAAAGTGTGACTCTGAGTAAGCTGGGGAGATGCCCTCCTGTTAGATGGTTTATGAGTCAGTCCTGATAACTCGGGCTGGTTCCTGCATTCCTTTTCTTTATCTTTATGGTCTTGTTAGTCCTAGTGGCAGGGCGGGCCCCGTCATGCCTGGACTTGCCTGGGCTTGCCTTTTATGGTTTTTAGCGCTGATTCTGTGAATTTTGAAACTTACTTTTTTAAACCTTAAATCTGTATAACTTCCCTTTCACGTCTTCTACCACTGAGGTCAGATCAGGCAGTCCTCTGCTGTATATATGTCAGGGCCTTGGACCAGCTGATGTATGTTGCCGGGTTAGTGGCTCTGTCTGAGAGATCTCAGGAGTTCAGGTTAGTTGTGACTACTGCTCTTCTATGCGGTCGCCCTACTTCTCAGCTTCTTCCACCATTTTCCTAATTCAATCACTGAGGTCCCCAACTTAAGTCCACTGTTTGGGTGTAAGTATGGGTGTCTGACTCAGTCAGCTGCTTGTTGGGCCTCTCGGAGGACAGCCATGCTACGCTCCTGTCTGTAAGCACACCATAGCATCAGTAATAGTGTCAGGCATCTTTTTATATTGGAGTCTCTCCTTGAGATGAATCCCAAGTTGGGCTGGTCACTGGATATCCTTTCCCTCAGTATCTTCTCTATTCTTCTTCCTGCAGTTCTTTTAGACAGGAACAATTCTGGGTAGAGACTTGACGGTGGAATGACAACCTCTTCCCTCCATTTGATGTCCAGTCTTTCTGCTGGAGGTGAGCTCTACACATTCCCTCTCCCGACTGTTGGGCATTTCACTAAAGTCCCTCCCTTAGAGTCTTGAGAGTCTCTCACCTCCCAGGTCTCTGATACATTCTAGATGTTCTCCTCCCGAATACTTGATCATGTTCTACCTTTCCCTTCCCTCTCCTCTATTCCATCCAGGTCTGTCCCTTCCTCCCCCTGCCTCCTGTGATTGCTTTCTTCTCCCTCTCAAGTGGGATTGAATCATCCTCATTTGGGTCATTTGCTTGCTAACCTTCTTGAGTTCCCTGGATTTTATCCTGTTTTTTTTAATTTCCTCAGTTTCTGTTGTTATGTCTCCCTTTTAATTTCTGATTTTGTTAATTTGGATACTGTCTCTGTAACTTCTAATTAGTTTGGCTAAGAGTTTTTCTTTTTTGTTGATTTTCTCAAAGAATCTGCTTTTCGTTTTATTCTTTGTTTAGTTTTCTTTGTTTCTATTTGTTTCATCTTAGCCCAGAATTTCACTATTTCCTCCCAACTACTACTCTTGGGTGTGTTTTCTTCTTTTTGTTCTAGGGCTTCCAGGTGTGCTGTTAAGTTGCTAGTGTAGGATCTCTCCAATATCTTCATGAGGGCACTTTGCTCAGTCCTACATAAGCTTCCTGATTCCATATTTTTAAGTAAAGCAGGTCATGAAAGTATGGACTTTCCATTAGGTATTAAGATACAATAAAATCCTTTAAAATCAGCTTTCTAGTAAAATAACTAGAAAACATCACCTTGAGAAGCTCGACTTGTTGGACCCGAAGGACCACCACCAAAGATCCGTTCGTCCCCAAATACCACCAGAGCCGAGATTTGATGCAATCAGCAAGAGGTTTATTAATAAACCAGGGTTCCTCAGCCTTCAAGCAGGAGAACAACAACAACCCGGTCCTACAGATACAGTCTACTTTTAAGCACAAAAAACACAGGAATGGGGATGGGTACATCGAGGCACACAAGGATTGGTTGGAACCATTTGCCCTTTAACTTCGTTGGTACATTGGTCACAGTGTCTTTGGCGACTGGAGCAGTGCTGTGGTTTTGGGTGGTGGAAAGTCCCTGCAGGTCCTGCCAGTCATGAGACTACCACCTGCTGGTCATAGGACCACAAGGACAGGGTGTAACTAGGTCAGAAAACCACAAATGTGTGAGTGAGGTGTAACCGGTGGAATTTCCCGGCATGGGAATTTTTCTTAGGGGAGGGGTGTAGCTTGTGGAATTTTCCTTTGGTTCCACAGACTCACAGGCTAACATCGTTGCTGCAGTCACAGGAGTCTTGGCTGCCCAAAGTCACCTACTCACAGATGGGCAGGAATCCTGGGAGTGAAACACCGGTTCATTGGGTTCCTGAAAGCTCTTACCACTGAATTGTGGGAAATGTAGTCCCGACCACTGTGACGTCATCAGACGGCAGTCCGTCCGTATCAAGTATCCGAGTTCGCTCTTCAAACTTAACTTCTCTCCAAAGTTAGACGACTGTACTGTTGAGCTCGGCATTTGGATCTCTGACATGGAGGTTGGTGTAGGGAGCAGCGCCGTTTTGCAGATCTGAGGAACTGTGTAGGGTGGCGGGTAGCACGCCGTGGGAGCTGATTTGTTGTGAAACTAGGGAAGTTGTTGACCTGGAGGTGCTGTGCTGCTTAGACTGGACCACTGCCCCTGAGCACAGGTTTGAAGGGGAGAAGGTTGAAAACAACAGGATGGCCAAGGTAATCTGGGTCTGCTGGCTGCCTGTGCTGAGATGCTGAAGGGAGCTCGCTCATCTTTACTGGGAAAATGTGCTCTGCCTAGCCGACCAGTGCTCACCTGGCTGTAGTCAGTTTCTCAGGACCTACAGAACACGCGGACACCTAGCGCCCCCTATACTTTATGTCCTGAAGACTACTGCTTGTTCGAGCTCACCCAGCTTCCTAAAGTTCCTAGTGTCCAGGGACAGAGAGTTCTGTGAGGGTGATTGCTGTATATGGGATGTTAGTTCCTTTTCCTGTGGAATGAATTGTTAAAGTTATGGATGCCTCGAATTGAATAAGAGACAACCCTGTCACCCAAATCATCACAATAGATGGCTATATAGCCACAGAACAATCGTGTAATTGGTATGAATCAGTGTGTGCAGAATCCAAATAACTGTGGAATTTGCCCCTCCGCTTAAAATCACTAGACACTAATACCTCAACAATACTGAGTATGTGTTCTGTCCAAAATGTGGACTTCTTTTCAGATATGAGAGATGACTTGGTGTGAGGAGAGAAATGGAACTCATGACTCTGGGTGGGGCTGGAATGTCTCTGAAAGGGAAAGGACAAATAGCCTTATTCTGGTCCCGTGGTTTTCTTCTGCCTATTTACATTATCAACAATGTCTAAATTCCCTTAAATGTACTCTGCCCCTGTATCTGGTATGGCGAGCTTCACTGTTGTTCCCTGACTATTTTTAGAAAGATTTCCCCATGTTTTCACAAGGTTGTAAGAAAAAATTGGAAAGTTCTTGCACACTTGGGTGTCTTGTGATTTTCACATAGGTTCCTGTCGATTCAAAAGGCAGTTCCCCTCTTGAAGGGTTAAGAGAATGAGGAGTCCAGAACCTTTTGAGTGGCCATTATCTGAGAATATAGATTTAGTTTAATCTAAAGTCTTGCTTCAATGCGAGACATTTTCATGGTTTTACAGAATAAAGAATGTCATTAAGAAAGGAAGGTTTGAAATACATTGGTGTGAGTCTGATAGAGGCATGTACTATGAGACATGGGAGATACTCTATGCACCTAAGATACCTTCTGATGAGATTTTAGCTTTCGGACTGGTAGAAGCTCATGTTCTGCCAAGGCAGTGGATTGTGAGAGGATTTTATCTATTGTCACAAGCTGTGTGGTCCACTACAGAGTGAGGCAGGGACTGACTGTTCTGAAGGTAAAACCAGCCCAAGGTAGGACAGCTACCCCTGAACCTACACAATTCCAGGCTGTGCCCCCTCAATGAACATCCACCTGGCCATCCGTCTCTGCACACACAGACTCCTTCCAAGAGTTTTCCATTCACAGCCAAGCAGGTGCGATGTTTTGTTTGTTTTTGGTTTTGGTTTTTGTTTTTGTTTTTTCAGGATTTCTCCTCCACAGCCCTTCTGCCTATCTCAGGTGACCTTCCTTATATTGTCACACTTCACTGAAACCAAGTATTAGTGAACTGGAGACTTGCTTTTGGCATTCAAGTCTACACTCAGAAGCATGGGCTTCAGACCACCTTGTTCTGTTTACTGGAATTTTCAATGATTTTGCAACCATGTCTAGAACAAATACATTTCCTAGTTTATGTTACTAATCTGTAGGAAAAATATAATAGTATATGAAGTTGAAATTACATGATAGCTTGTACATCAGAACACATTCCTTACAATGTAGAGAGGGTACAGTGGCATGCTCATTTATAATTTACAGGCACCGAATATTCATATATATTTTAAGTTAAACAACTCTGTGACATAAAAGTGAATGTAAGCCCTTTCAATCATCATTTCTGTCATCTTTGCTTTTTGGGGACGAGCCAGGAATCCTGGAGTTCAAAGTCATCCTTTCCTTTATAACCAACTCATAGGGAGCCTAAGCTACTTGAAACCCCGTGTTTTAAAAAGATTATTTTTTTCTCTCTTTTTCTTTTTCTTTTTTAAAGTATAGAATAGTGTTTATTCAGGGCATGGGGAGGGGAGTTAAGAGGGTAGTAGGGCAGCGGAAGAGAGAGTAGAGTAGAGAAAGGAGTAGAAGAGTAGGTCATGAACATGTGGAGAGAAGTGAGGAGGGCAATGAGGAGAGAAGGGACGAATCGGGAAGAGGGTAAGAGCAAGAGAGCGAGGGAGAACAAGAGCTAAAAAGATTCTTAAAACGTAGTTATTTTCCAACTTCTTCTGGGTGGTTTCAGTTCTCAGCACCAGTGAGGCCTGACAGAAATCCATCCAATTGACATCTTCTAATTATGAAAACTTGAAAAAGTGCTTTAAGAAGTTCTATGGGATGTATTTGAAATCTTAAATCTAATGTTTCACTAGCATCCTTTTGTTGATGACTTAGGGCTGGGGATTAGAGACTTGATTGCATTTACCATGTAAGAAAGGATTCCCCTCTGCCTGCCTTGACCATTCCTCTGTTAGTTATCTTTGCATACTCTTCTCTGTTATTTTCTGTCATGGCCTCATGGAGGTTACTTCTGAATTTACATCAATCTTTTGAGAACAGCATTGCAGTTCTACAGATGGGAAATGACAGTCACATCTACCACTTCCTTCCCGTCTGTAGTCACCCACATCTGGGCAGTAGAGTAAGCTGTCAAGGTGGGATTCCTTCCTTTTCCTCATGGAGCAGTCCAGTCTCCTATGGTGTGCAGTCCTGCCCTTTTCTTCGCAGACTGTTTTCATTTCATCCTAGTGCTACTGTGAGTGATGGGATGAATGAAGGACTTACTGATTGTAACAGACTCAGGCAGGAACCTCGGCATGTTTGACAAGTTTTTCTGGGAAACTCTGAAGGAACAATGTGTTGGGTGATGTGATTCAGTTCCTTGTGATGGCTGTGTACATGTCAGAGGTCATGAAAAGAATATGAAACCTCATTTGTACTGATTTTGGTAGAGATAAAAATGAGAAGTAAATAAACCTGAGATGCACATATTGCTACAGTTTTCTGCTTTGAAGTATTTCTGTCAGTGAGTCCAAGGACACTTTGCTTGCTCGCTCTCTCTCTCTCTCTCTCTCTCTCTCTCTCTCTCTCTCTCTCTCTGTTTCTTTCTTTCTTTTTCATTGATTTGTGTATTTATTCATTTTCCATGTCAATCAAAGGCCCTGGCTCATCTTCCAGTCCTCCCTCACATACTTCTCGCCATGTACTCCTTTTCTTTGAGAACAGGGACCTTTTCTCCCCTATCAACACCCGTTGGCACATTAAATCACTATAGGACTAGGCACATCCTTTCTCAGTGATGCCAGATAAGGCAGCCAAGATTGGCGATGTGGATCCACAGGCATGAATAGAGTCAGGAACAGCCCCCACTTCAGTCCTAGGAAGACCTGCATGAAGGCCTAGTTGCCGTTCTGCTACAAATGTTCAGAGGTCAGATGGTAGGTCCAGCCCGTGTATGCTCTATAATTTGTTGTTCCCTCTCTAGGAACCCCAAGGGTCAAGGTTATTTGACTCTCTTGGTCTTTTGTGGAGTCCCTACTCTCTCCCAGTACCATAGCCCTTCCCCCAACTCTTCCACAAGACACCCCCAGCTTTGTCTAATGTTTGGCTGTAGGTCTCTGCCTCTTTTTCATTCAGCTGCTGAATGGATTAGGTCAGAGGACAGTTAACCCAAGCTCCTGTCTGCAAGGCTAGCATAGTATTATTAATTGTGTTAGGCATTGGTTCTTGCCCATGACAAGAGTCTCAGTTTGGGTTAATCAGGGGCTGGCCATTCCCTCAGTGTCTGCTCCTTCTTTCCCCCTGTACTTCTTGTAGGTAGGACAAATTTTGGGTTGAAGGTTTTGTTCCTGTGGACTAGTGTCCTTATCTCTCCAATGACAGTCCTGCCTGACTCCAGGAAGAAGCCACTTCAGGCTCCATATTCCCCACTGCTAGGTGTAGAGTGTGAGTCTGATCACCTGATCAGGAATGAACACTGAAGGTCCTGTTTCCCAATTGGTTCTCGATTGACCAACACAGATGCTAGCAGCCAATGACTTGGGGGAAGAGGTGGGACTTCCAGTTTCTCCTAGGCAGGCCAGCAGACCCAGGAGGAGAGAAAAAGATTAGCCTTGCTTTGGGGCAAGAAACAGCCCCCAGCCACATGAGATCTTGGGCAGAGAGGCCATTGATTGCTTCCCCGTGGGAGATTAGAAATGCAAGTAAAATGGATGCTGAGCTGGGACTAAAGGTGACTGAGAACTAAAGTTGAGGGCAGATTTGGAGGTGTTGAGCTGGAAGGGAAAAGAAGGGCGAGACCGCTGAAGAAGGCTTAGAAGAGCCTGGCCATTGAGCTAAAGCATATTTAAAATAAGTTAATATGTATGTATGTTTCATCTGCAGATACAGGGTGGCTTCTGGTCAGGTGCTGGTAGCACGGTCTTCTGGGAGCTTAAAGTGGGGTAGCAGGAACTATATATTACAGCTAAGAACTCAGCTAGAGTCACAACTATAGATTCCCTGGGGCCTTTTGTATCCCTGATTTCAGACATGTCGCAGTGATACTTCCTTTGCCTTGGCTCTTCATCAAATTCCATTCACTCTTCTGACCCTCCCAGGCTCTCGATACACCTGACCCCTTTCCCCACAATCACCCATGTGCTTTCCTATTCCCTTCCCCACCCACTTCTATCCTCCCTTGGGCCCTCCTTGTTTTTTGTTTTTTTGTTTTTTTTAGCTTCTTTAGGTCTCTGGACCTAGCTTGGTTATTCTGTACTTTATGGCTAATATCCACTTATAATTGAGTACATACCATGCATGTCGTTTTGGGTCTGGGTAACCTCACTCAGGATGATGTTTTCTAGTTCCATCCATTTGCTTTCCAATTTCATGATGTCCTTGTTTTTAATAGCTGTGTAGTATTCCATTGATCTATTGTGGGATATCAGAATTGTTTGCAGTTTCTGCCTTATATAATAAAACTGCTATGAACATATTTGAGCAAGTGTCCTTGTGGTGTGGTGGAAGATCTTTTGGGTATATGGCAAGGAATGGTATAGCTGGGTCTTGAGGTAGAACTATTCCCAATTCTGTGAGAAACTGCCAAATTGATTTCTATAGCCGTTGTACAGGTTGGCATTCCCACAGCAGTGGAGCAGTGTTCTCCTTGATCCACATTCTTGCCAGCATGTGCCTTTATTTGAATTTATGATCTTGGACATTTTGATAGGTATAGAGTCTCAGAGTCACTTTGATTTGTATTTCTCTAATGACTAAGGATGTGGAACCTTTTAAAAGTGTTTCCTAGCCATTAGAGACTTGTTTAAGAATTCTCTGCTTAGCTCCATACCTCATTTTTTTTTTAAAATTAGGTTACTTGGTTTGCTGGTGTCTAACTTCCTGAGTTCTTTATATATTTTGGACATTAGCCTTCTGTGGGGTGTAGGGTTGGTGAATGCTTTTTCCCGTTCTATAGGCTTCCATTTTATCTTATTGACAGTGTCCTTTGCCTTTCAGAAGCTTTTCAGTTTCATAAGGTCCCATTTATTAATTGTTGATCTTACTGCTTGAGGCTTTGATGTCCTTTTCAGGAAGTTATCTCCTATATGAATTTATTCAAGGGTATCCACACTCTCTCTTCCATTAGATTTAGTGTATCAGGTTTTATGTTGAGGTGTTTGATTCACTTGGTCATGAGTTTTGTGGAGGGTGATAATTATGAATCTTTTTCTATTCTACATGCAGATATACAGTAAGACCAGCACCATTTTTGAAGATACTTACTTTTACCAGTGTATGGTTTTGTGTTCTTTGTCAAAATTCAAATGTCCATAGGTTTAATTCTGGCTTTTCTTTTTGATTCCATTCATTAATTTGCCTACTTCTACACCAATACCATGCAGTTTTATTACTATTGCTCTATAATATATCATAAAATCAGGGATGGTGATAGCTCTACAAGTTCTTTTATCGTACAGGTTTGGTTTAGCTTTCCCAGGATTTTTGTTGTTTACCATGAAGTTGAGAATGGTTCCTTCAAGGTCTGTAAAGAATGGTGTTCGAACTTTGATCGTAAGTCCACTGAGTCTGTAGATTGCTTGTGATAAGATGGCCATTTCGTACTATGTTAATCTTGCTTATCCATGACCATTGGACATCTTTTCATCTTTTATTATCTTCAAGTTCTTTCTTCACAGACGTGAAGCTCTTGTCATACAAGTCTTTCACTTGCTTGGTTACAGTTACACCAAGGTATTTTGTATTATTTGCAGATATTGTGAAGGGGGTTGTTTCCCTGGGACACATTCCCAATTTTCCATTTCCTTCTCAGCCCATTTATTGTCTGTATAAAAGAGGGCAAATACTCATCCTTTTTTGTATGTCTTCATGTGGTTTAGGTATTATGTTGACCACTGCTGAGTTTGCCCAGAGTGGCTGCAGGCCAGCAGAGAATTTGGGTAACAGCTCCAAGATTACTTTTCAAAACCATATTCTTATTTTTTTACCTCCTTAATTACTTAAATAATTCTTTAAAATTTCTCATGAAGACCTTTTTACTCCCCATTCTCTCTCTTATGCTCCCAAACAGCATCCCTGCAGGGGTTCATGGCCTTCATGACAGTAGAATAACAAGGCAGGGGAGGTTGAAAGCAGTTTGCCCAACACAACTAAGTAGAATCTGTTTTGTTCAATCATGGAGATTCTGACCCCCACATGTTCACTTTAGGCATATTTGTGAATGTCAATTAGGTGAAAGCTCTTCTAGTGGTAATTACCTCAATCCTCTAGGCACAACAAAGCATACATAAATCTCCTGAAGGACAAAGGTAGCTAAATACAGATCATATGTGACCAAGAGGGTACTCACTGTCAAGTCTATAAAGATAAGTTCTATAGATTGAGTAGAAAAACAGGTTTAAGTGAGTGATAAAAAGTAATTACAAGAAGCATCTTGGAGGATAGTGAGTGGCATTAGAGTTTCTTGCCACAGAGGTAGAACAAAGGTCAGCAGAGTAGAAATCCCCTTTCAGTTTGTATGGAAAACAGGTTTTACATTCCTTCCCTTGAAGGAACAACTGTCCAGTCCTACATTCTCTAGCACTTTCAGCATAAAAGCATACTGGAGTTTGTTCAAGGATTTTCCATCCCTGTTGATGTGATCATCTGATTTTAGTCTGTAAGATTATGTCACTGTCACATATTCCATTTATTGACTTGCGTATGATGAACTATCCCTGCATGAAAGCCAACTTGGTCATAGTAGATAATCTTTTTGGCATGTGTCTGTATTCTCTTTGCAAGGTTTTTTCCCCCCAGTTTGTTTAGAGCACCTTGAATCTGACTTCATTATGGATATTGGCTACTAGTGCTCTTTTGTTGTTGTTTTTGTTTCTCTCCCTGATTTTGTTATTAAAGTGATAATAGCTTCATAGAAAAAGTTCTTAAGTGCACTTTTTGTTCACTTATTTAATGGTTGAAGGATTGGTTGTAGTTCTTTGCCTCAGAGAATTGTTTTGAATCCCTCTGGACATAGAATTTTCTTTTAGCTGGAAAACTTTATTACAATTTTTTTCTTTTTGGTTATTTTCACTTCAAATGTTATCCCTCTTCCCAGTTTCCTCTCCAAGAGTTCCCCAAATCCCTCTTGCGCTTCCCCCATGAGGGTGCTCCTCAATCCACATGCCCACTCTAGCCCCACCACCATAGCATGCCCCAATACTGGGGCATCGAGTGGTGTTCACAGGACCAAGGGCCTCCCCTTTCTTTGATGCCAGACAATGCCATCCTCTGCTACGTATGCAGCTGGAGCCGTGGGTCCCTCCATGTGTATTCTTTAGTTGGTGGTTTAGTCCCTGGGAGCTCTGGGGGATCTAATTGGTTGATATTGTTGTTCTTCCTATAGGGTTGCAAACACCTTCAGCCCCTTCAGTCCTTCCCTTAACTCCTCCATTACAGTTCCCATGCTCAGCCCGATGGTTGGCTGCAAGCGTCCACATCTGTATCTGTAAAGCTCTGGCTGAGCCTCTCAGGAGACATCCATATCAGGCTCCTGTCAGCATGCACTTCCTGGCATCCGCAATATTGTTTGGGTTTGGTGGCTGCATATGGGATGAATCCCCAGGTGGGGCAGTCTCTGGATGACCTTTCCTTCAGTCTCTGCTCCACACTTTGTCTTATTTCCTTTAGACGGGAGAATTTCTGGGTTAAAATTTTGAGAAGGGGGTTGGGGATTTGGCTCAGTGGTAGAGCGCTTGCCTAGCAAGCGTAAGGCCCTGGGTTCGGTCCCCAGCTCCGAGAAAAAGAAAAGAAAAAAAATTTTTTTTGAGAAGGATGGGTGACCCCATCCCTTCACTGTGCCTGACCTCTGGATATAGTCTCTACAGGTTCTCTCTCTCTCTCTCCTTTGTTGGGCATTTTAGCTAATCTCATTCCCCTTGATTTCTGGGAGCCTCTTGCTTTCCTGATGTCTGGGATTTTCAGTGGCTACCCTCAGTTCCCCATCCCCCATTATTACACACTTCCGTTCAATTTCCTGATCCTCTGTATATCCTCCCTGTCTACTCCCACACCTGATCCTGCTCTCCCTTTATGCCCTCCCCCTCCTCACTTCCTCCCAAGTCCGTCCCACCCTCTACTTCCTGTGATTATTTTGTCCACCCTTCTAAGTAGACCTGAGGCACTCACACTTCAGCTTTCCCTCTTAACCTTCATGTGTGGTCGGTAAGTTTTATCATAGGTGTTTGGAGCTTTTTTCCTAATATCCACTTATCAATGAATGCATACTATGTGTGTTCTTTTGTGACTGGGTACCTCACTTGGGATGATATTTTCTAGTCCCTTCCATTTACCTGTGAATTTTATGAAGTCATTGTTTTTAGTGACTCAGTAGTAGTCCATTGTGTAAATGTACCACATTTTCTGTATCTATTTCTCTGTTGGGGGACATCTGGGTTGCTTCTGGCTATTATAATAAATAAGGCTACTATGAAAATAATAGTGGAGTATGTTTCCTTGTTATATGTTAGAGCATCTTTTGGGTATACGTCCAGGAGTAGTATAGTTGGGGCCTCAGGTAGTACTAGGTCCAATTTTCTGAGGAACCTCCAGACTGATTTCCAGAGTGGTTATACCAGCTTGCAATCCCACCAGCAATGGAGAAGTGTTCCTCTTTCTACACATCCTCACCAGCATCTGTTGTCACCTGAGTTTTTGATCTCAGCCATTCTGACTGGTGTGAGGTGGAATCTCAGGGTTGTTTTGATTTGCATTGATGCCATAATACTCAGTAAAATTCTCACAAACTGAATCCAAGAACAAATCAAAACTATCATCTATCATGATCAAGTAGGCTTCATTCCAGGGATGCATCATGGTTCAATATATGGAAATCCATCAGTATAATCCACCACATAAGCAAACTCATGGCAGCCAAGGAGCAGCAACCCTTTCCAGCATGGGTGGCAGTGGAACAAGATGGTGCTCACACTTGCTGGACTTAGACAATCACTAGTGGCCAGGCATGCGTCAGACCAGATTGAAATCATGGTGCCTGTTATGGATCAAATCATTAAGGTAACCTTCAATGCTAACTTTCATACCAGTCTCCAATGGAACTTCAGATCTCAGCAAACAGAAATATATGTGGTACCAGGAGGGAGAGACTGCACTGGCATTTTATAAAGCTAAGAATCCTACTGACAAACCAGTAATTGGGATTTCTACATACGATGTTGCACTGTTTGAAGTCAGACAGTATTTCAACAAAATACAGTGCTTCTGTTTTGAAGAACAAAGGCTTAGTCCACAAGAAGAAGTAGATATGCCAGTGTTTTTCAACATTGATCCTGAATTTGCAGAAAAATCCAAGAATGGTGAATGTCAATCTCATCACTCTTTCTTACACTTTTTTTTGATGGTAAAGAAGGTCACGAGTTGCCAGTTCTAGGCTGTAATTGAAGTAGCTCCCAAGACCTCAGATTTATGATTTTTGGAAGATCATTTATTGTGCTTTCTCAGAAGAGAAGCATTCTACAGTCATATATTTCGAAAACATGTATTTTAAATGGCTTTTACCTTTCTTTCTTGGCAACTTCCTGTATCCCACTTAAGACGGAGAAAACAAGTTCAAAACTCCATCAGTGGTGAAAATATGCTGCTATCCTATGATGGTGCTAAAGGGCAGGAAATGAACATTGCTCTGTTTTCATATTGCAAGCCTGAAGAGTATATAACTGTCCAATGTACCACAAGTATGACTATGAAAAACTGCATCATGGGTCAGGGAGGTAAATTAGTGGGTTAAAGTGTATTGGGAGGGAAAGTAGAGAAGTACAGAGGGCCTGGAAATTGAATATAAACATGTAGGACTGGAGGACGGGTAACTGGGGAAAGCCACTAGAAAGTCCCAGACACTAGGAAAGTGAGAGGCTCCCCGGATCCAATGGTAGTGATTTTATCTGAAATACCTAACAGGGGAGATACTACCTATAGAGACCACCTCCAGTAGATAGGTATAGCCCCCAGTTGAGCGATGTGGCCACCCATACATTTCAAAATCGTTAACCCAGAAATGCTCCTGTCCAAAGGAAAGACAGTGACAAAAAATGTAACAGAGACTGAAGGAAAGGCTAACCAGGCACTGCCCCACCTAGGTATCCATCCCATTGGCAAACACCAAGTCCCCACACTGTTACTGACACCAAGAAGTACTTGCCTACAGGATCCTAGTATGGCTCTTCCCTGAGAGGTTCTACCAGCACCTGACCAATACAGATGCAGATACTCACAGCCAACCATCAGATTGAACCTGGGGACCTCAATGGAAAAGCTAGAAAGAGGACTGAAGGAGTTGACAGTGATTGCATCCCCATAGGAAGATCAATATCAACTAACTGGACCACCCAGATTTCCCAGGGACTAAATCACCAAAGCATATACTTGGAGGGAGCCATATCTCCAGGTACAAATATAGTAGAGGTTGGCCCTATCCGACATCAATGGGCAGGGAGGCCCTTAGTCCTGTGGAGGCTTGATGACCCAGCATAGGGGGATGTTAGAGCAGTGAGGCAGGAGTAGGTGAGTGGGTGGAAGAGCACCCTCATAGAGGCAAAGGGGAGGGGGAAGGGGAGGATGAAATGGAGGGGGTTGTGGAGGGGTAATCTGGAAAGGGAATAACATTTGAAATGTAAATGAATAAAATGTTTAATAAAAACTTAAAAATAAAAAATAAACAATCAGGCTGTGTGTCAGCCTGTAGAGCATTTTCCTAGTGCATCAGATGGAGCATGGCACGGCCTGATATACAAGGTACTAACTCAGGAATGATATCCCTGGATTCTATAAAGAAGCAGGCTGAGCAAGCCATTTATAGAAAGCCTATAAGCACAACCCTGCCATCATGTCTAAATCATCTTCTGCCTCCCAGTTCCTGTCTTGTTTAAATCCCTGTCCTGACCTCCTTCAATAATGAACCATGCTGTGTTGAGGAAGTGCAAGCCTAATAAAACCTTTCCTTACCAATCTGATTTTTGGTCATGGAGTTTTATGGCAGGAATAGAAGCTCTCACAAGGGCATGTATGTGTTTGTATTTTGTCACCACTCGTGTCTAAGAGATTATCTGATCCTCTGTAACGAGTTATAGACAATTGTCAGTGGCCATGTAGCGTCTAGGAATCAATCCCATGTCCTTTGTATGTATAGCCAGTGCTCTTAACTACTGAGCCATCTATCTCCCTCCTTATATTTTTATTTGCCCTTGTTCTCCATTTTGTGGTTCTTAAAAGCATCATACCATAGGAGTTTCTAGGACCTTCTGTGATCCACTCCACTTAAAGATGATTCCTGTGTTGCAAACAGTACCACATCAAGTATATTTTAGGATTCTTCTTTACCTATATCAAAAGTGCTTCCAGCTCTCCTCTCACTTAGGGTATCCTTCAGAATTATGTGCAGAAGCACATGATGCCACTTTGCATTTATGTTATTATTGGCATTTATAATTAGCATACTGTGTAAGTTAACCATAGTCATTTCTATCCCAGTATAGTTTCCAAACGAATGAGATTCAGGCTATGATTTATTTATTTGGCATTTGCTTAATTACTGGGGTATTGATTACTCCTAATCTATTTTTCTAAAGCTAGACTGGCTACTTCCTCATTTGTGCTCCCCAAATTCTTGCTGTGTAAGTCTTTCCCGAATTATTTCTGTTCCATTAGTCTGTCTGGGACAGGGGTGGGGACAATTCACTTGGGCGTTGCTGCTGATCTATCCTGACTACTGAAGACCTATCCTCACAGCTTTCCTTTCCCTTCCTATTTCTCCTCCTCATTGTGGACCCTACCTGTGACCCCCAATCCAGTCATCGAAGCACTGCCTACCTCTATCCTCCTTCAGAATTGACTATTACCAGTTTTGTTTTATGTAATATTTTAAATTGGAAGCCATTTTACACAAAAATTGCTGGTGAACTTTTAGTAATTTACTTGTCTTGGGCAACTAGATATTGAGGTAGAATATTTAGCATTTGAATACATGGAAGCACCATACCAATTGTCTTTTTTGAAACTTTTTTTTTTTTTTTTCAGGATATTTTGTGATTCTGGTATGTGTCTATATATTTCTCTGGATAGGATTGTTGAGGCCTGGTTCCTGCTCAGTGGAATTTATACAGGGACGTGACATTGGAGAATTACAACAACCTTGTGTTTCTGGGTGAGGATACCTTCCATGACGAATTTTTAATTTTCAGCATGAAAGTTGCTCCCTTTGTACAATATCTCATGGGAACTTCCACGTCCATCAGTGATGTTCATAGGGCTACTTTTAAAGAAAATAAAAATTATTCATATAGCTTAGAACTATTTCCTCTTGTGTTCATACCTCCCTCTTAAAGGTACCATTTGTATTAGAACATAAGTGGTACACCTCGAAGAGCACGTCACACGTTTCAGTCATAAACGTTCTCCTTGTAACGAGGTGTGTGAAGCTCAGGACCTGCAATTTCCAACTTCCTCCTAAGGATTCTGCCTTGCCCATCAGAAAACACATGAGAACCAGCGCTCTATCCTCCTTTGTTATATCTTCTCATTCCTTATTCACACAGTCCTGGAGGGACATTTTATTTTACCACTGTAACAGTGTTGTTCCACTTTTCCCCCAAACAGGTCTTGCTTCCTCTAAGCCATACCTGGTCACATTTCTGGAGCAAATAGAGGAGCCTTCAGTTGTGAAGAAAGGAGAGGTTACCACTATGTATTCAGGTATGTCAGAAGGAGGGTATCAGAGAACAGAGTGGAAAACTCTAAGAGCTAACATAAATCCTTTGAGACACAATATTCTAGTATAAATCATCTTTTTTAAATGTTTTTTTTTTTACTTATTCACCTTACATCCAGCTCACTGCCCCCCTCCTGGTCACCTCTTCCCATAATTCTTCCTCCATCTGCCATCCTCTTCTGCTCTAAGCAGGTGGGCATCTCCCTGGGTATCCCCCACCGCCACCCTGACAGTATATGACTCTGTAATGCTAAGTGCTTTCTCTTCCACTAAGTTCAGTCATGGCAGCCCAGCTAGTAGAATATATTTTACATATAGGCATCAGCTTTCGGGATAGCCTCCTTTCTAATTGTTTAGCATCTATATAACGATCAAGTTGCACATCTGCTACATATGAACAAGGAGGTTTAGGTTTAACTGGTGTTTGTTCTTTTGTTGGTGGTTCAGACTCTGACAGCCCCAAGGATCCAGATTAGTTGACTCTGTTGGCCTTCTTGTGGAGTTCCTATTCCCTTCCGAGCCCATCATCTTTCCTCCTATTCATCCATAAGAATCCCCAAGTTCCACCCACGGTTTGGCTTTGGGTGTCTGTATCTGAGTCAGCTGCTGCCTATTAGAAGACAACATGTTCATGTCATCTTTGAAGATCTAATCTTCTGTCTTTTTCTGCCAAAGAAAGACATAATCTAACATTTAGGATGCTTTGAGTCTTATTAGCTTTGTTTTCTTCTACTATGAGATTAACCTACATTTCCCATAACATTGAAAGCACTGTCATTTCTATGTAATCTTTTACTTGGGTACTTTTTTTTTAAATATATGTGCATGCATTTTTTTAAGAGTGATGATTTTTTCTATCTTTTTTCCTGGCTAGCTCCCAAATGAATGAAACAGAGACTTAAGATTTATTTGGTAGGCAGCAGCTTTTGTGATACCCTCCTTTATAATACAGTTACTACGCAATTAATAATTGAGTCTAATCCTTTAAGGTAATCTGGCTAGCTCCATGAATTTTAGTACTGATCTGGCTCTCTGAACTTCAGATGTTTCCTTGATATCTCTCTGGACCCCTTCCTTATATTGAACCCACCCCCCTTTCTTCTCCTTTTTCCTCCTCCTCCTCTCCCACCTCCTCCTTGTTCTCCTTCTTCCCGGGAGTGTCAGATGTCCAGCATATTCTCTCTTCAGCCTAGGCATTGGCCGATTAACTTTTATTGAGAAGATAGAGCATAAATGGGGAACAATGTTACCTAAATATAAGATGGGAGAATCTTAGACTAAACAATGCAATGCCTTGTCTGGATGGTACAAACATATAGGGCAGAGAAATCAGCATTTGACTAATAAAATGAATAATTTTTATATAATGCACAAAACAATTATGCCTAAAGATATGCATAAAACTGTCTTGAATCTTTATTTAATGTTACCAAGGAAAGTCTTCTTAAGTTGCCTAACTTTCATAACTTCTAAAACTAAACTCTATACTTAGACTAATTATAGATATATTATAATGTACAATATATAAATATTATATATTCAAGTGCCTTCTATCTTAGACTAATTTATACTTAGTTTTTAACTACTCAAAAAATTTCTGTATTTGTTTAAGGGGCTGATTTGTATTTGCGTTTTTCCATTATGGTTTTTCTTAGTTGATAGTATGCTTTCTTTAAATGTTTGATTTTGATTATTCCTTTGCTTCCTTGTTCTACGTTGTCATAGTCTTGTTCCATTGATGGAAGGATACATGAGTTTCACTTATTCTATGTTTTAAATTAGTCTTCATTGAGTACAGGCATAGAAATTCAAATGTAGCTTATCATTTATATAGACAAATACAAGTATGAGTATATGTTTTTTTTTAAATAATCAGTGTAAATATACAGATTTTTATTCTGTTCAATTCTCAACCTTTACTCACCAGGGAAAAAATGTTATACCTGCAAAGACTGTGGGAAAGTTTTTGAGGAGAAAAAAGTATTTCAAAGTCACTACAGACTTCATGTAAGAGTGAAAACCTACAAGTGTGAAGAATGTGGCAAGTCCTTCCGTTTTCCGTCATTACTTTCTAGACACTACAGAGTTCATACAGGAGAAAAACCCTACAAGTGTGAAATATGTGGCAATGGCTTTCCTTATCCTTCAAGGCTTTCCACCCATATGAAAACTCATACAGGAGAGAAACCATACCAGTGTGAAGTATGTGGGAAGGCCTTCCATGATCCATCAATACTTTCTATGCACAAGAAGATTCATACAGGAGAGAAACCCTACAAATGTGAAGAGTGTGGCAAGACTTTCAGAGCTTCAGCATTACTTTCTAAGCATAAGAGAATTCATACAGGAGAGAAACCCTACAAATGTGAAGAGTGTGGCAAGACTTTCAGAGATTCATCATTACTTTCAGCGCACAAGAGAATTCATACAGGAGAGAAACCCTACAAGTGTGAAGTATGTGGCAAGGACTTCTATTATCGATCAAAACTTAATAAACACAAGAAAATTCATACAGAAAAAAATCCCTACAAGTGTGAAGTATGTGGCAAGGCCTTTGATAATCGATCAAGGCTTTCTAACCATATGAAAATTCATACAGAAGAGAAACCATACAAGTGTGAAGTATGTGGCAAGGCCTTCCATTATCTATCCATACTTTCTAAACACAAGATAGTTCATACAGAAGAGAATCCCTACAAGTGTGAAGTATGTGGCAAGGCCTTCGACTATCCATCAAGGCTTTCCAACCATAAGAAAATTCATACAGGAGAGAAACCATACAAATGTGAAGTATGTGGAAATGCCTTCTGTTATTCATCATCACTTCGTAAACACAAGATAATTCACACAGGAGAGAAACCCTACAAGTGTAAAGTATGTGACAAGGGCTTCGATTATCGATCGAGACTTTACAAACACAAGAAAATTCACAGAGGATCAAAACCTTAAAATTATGATGTATCAGTCAGTTCCTTAGAACTTTCCAGCTTCTTTCTCCTCATTTGATAACTCATTCTGGAGAGAAACCATACAAATGTGAAGAATGTGGAAAAGCCTCCTCTACAAAAGTCGTACCTATATCTACACAAATTAACTCACAATATAGAGAATATTTACAAATGAAAAAATTATGTCAAAATGCTCAACAATAAATTAGGGATCATCAAAAGAATTCATTTGGAAAGAAACCATACAAATGTAAAAAATGTAGCAAATACTTTAGAAGTTCCATAGCATGATCTGAACACAGAACTCTTCATATTGGAGATACACTCCACATGTAAAGAATGGGGCAAACACTATTATTATCAGTCTTCTTGCCTTAAAGAACATCAAAGAATTCATCTGAGAGAAACCACATAAGTGTGAAGAATGGGATTCTTTTGGACTTACTCAAAATTTGGGAAAAACCTCATAATTCATACTAGGCTGAAATGCCACAAGTGTAAAAAATGTTGCAAACCGTTTAATAAGCATTCTTACATTTTCCAAATCAAGGTAGTTCAAACTGGAGTGAAATAATATAAATGTTAAAATGTTCATAAAATTTTAACACTTTTCCAGACCCTAAAAGTTACCAAAAGCTTCATGGTGAATGGAAGCCATATAAGTTTGGGGAACGTGGTAAAGTTTGGAATCATTCATACAATCATGTCAAGAGTGGAGTTGTTTGTTAGTCTGTGTGTTTGTTCTTCTGGGTTTGGGGCGGATTCTTGCTTTCTTTTGTTTCTTCTGTTTTAGAATTGAAACACTTGTTCTATACCAGTTTATAGAAAAATAGTCACTTGTTTTTATGTTGTAGGAGTACACAGTTAAGAGATTGCCTTGAGTCTCACATGACACTTGGAGTATGGTCTTTTATAGTATTGTAATTATTAAATACTTTGTGGACCTTTCAAGTTGTAGCCTATTTTACTTATGAAGTGAAGGTAAGGTTGGGGAAAGGGAAGGAAATATTATTATTTAAATCTTTTTGGAGGGTCTGGAGAGATGGCTTAGCAGTTAAGAGCATTGACAGCTCTTCCAGAGGTCCTGAGTTCAATTCCTAGCAACCACATGGTGACTCACAACCATCTGTAATGAGACCTGATGCCCTCTTCTGGTGTGTCTGAAGCTACAGTGTACTCATATACATAAATAAATAAATATATCTTAAAAAATAATAAAGCTTTTTGGACAGAGCTAGCATGTTGACTTTGGGAACAAACTTAATTGTCAACAAGATCCACACCCATGTTAGTATTCCCAGTACCAACAAAATAGAAAGAGGTAATTATCTCTGAAGGTTGTCCTCTGATCTCAATGCATGGACCCTCCCACAAACATATGTGCCCAGAAAAAGTAAGCTTAAATTACGTTCTTAAATTGACTTTGTGTTTTACATAGACAAGGATCAAGAAATAACTCTTGTATCTCAATTGTTAGTACCATGAGTTCTATAATGATTTGAGAGGCAAGCCTCTGGTTGATTTGTAGGATTTACATTGATTAGTTTAATTGATTTCAGAAGATCTGTTGATTTTGATTGGAAGCATCTGATTGACTGAAATGCTGTATTATAAGAAAAATACCCCGAGAATATTTATTCATCTATCTCCTGCTTCGTGACTTTGGATGGGACATGACCAGCTACTTTAAATTTCTGTTGTTTTAACTTTCTCACCACATGCTGTGTTTGGAATAAGAATTGCCCTAAGGACTCTGGAAAAGGATTAAGATGTGTGGCATCAGTGGAGTAAGTGGTCACTGAGGGTAGTATTTGAGATTTCAAAAGCTCCGACCCAGTATCTCTCTCTTCATACAGACTATAAATCAGTATGTGCTATTCTCAGCTACTTCTCAAGCACCATGTGTGCCCGCATTCCACCATCTCCCCTAGCTTGCTTCCCCCAATAATAATGAACAAATCTGGGTTGGGGATTTGGCTCAGTGGAAGAGCGCTTGCCTAGTAAGCGCAAGGCCCTGGGTTCGGTCCCCAGCTCCGAAAAAAAGAAAAGAAAAAAAAAATAATGAACAAATCTCTGGAACTGTAAACAAGCTAATTAAATGCTTTTTTTTATATGAGTTTTCCTGCTTTGGCGTCTCTTCATAACACTAGAACACTGAGTAAGGATCCATGGTAGATGGTGACTTTGAACTGTGATCCAAATTCCCACACACACACACACACACACACACACACACACACACACACACACACACACACACACACACACACACATCTGTGGAGTGTACTTTTAAAAGCTAACACATTTTTCCTTGGGGTGAATCACAGTCTTCAACCCCCCATCCCACCCCAACTGCTCCCCCATTTTCCTTTTGCTCTACTGTCATTTGCTCCAGGATGTGGACCACAATACCAGTCCCCATTAGAGACCCTTGAATCCACAGATAAAAGACACATACACAGTTTGTTACTTTTATAACTTGCAATCTAAGCACAATTGCTGGGCGCAGATATTTCTCTGCCTAGAATACCGTGCTCTTACCTATTATCTCCATCTTCCTACTCTTCAGTGGCTAATCCCACCTACCCACCCTGCCAAACATCCTTGCCCCCCTGTCTGTAGCAAAGATAACAGGCCCCAGTTCCACCCGATCCCACCTCAGTAGTCACATGGTTGAAGCGTTCTTTGTCCCCTCAAAGCAAGGCAAAAAAGACAGCTCTTCCTCCCATGTGCCTTTTCTTCCTGAGACACGGAAGCTGCTCTATTGAATCAATCTAGACTTTTTTTTTTTTTTTTTTTACCCATTGGTAAGATATAATTGCCCACTTAAACATACAAAGCCCGGTACCATCCATCCCTTAGGAACATTGATGACAACCTGTAAATATACAGAGCAGAATCTTAACATCACCTGCCATGGCTTCTCCCCTCTCTCCCACCTCTGTCTCTCCTTTCTGTCCTAGTCTCCTCCTCTTCCTTCAAACTTCTCTCCTGCCCATCCTTCCTTCTCCTCCAATGATAGGCCTCCTTCTATCCTGTACCTGCCCCTCACCTGTACTGTACAAATTCAATGGGGAGGTGGGTCTGGTGAAGTCACCTGAGTTCTGAGTACTTGACTAGGCACCTGTCCTTGGGGCAGTGGAATTAGCATCAAAATACAGATAACTTCAGGGCAAACCACAACAGACCTCTCTCTCTCTCTCTCTTTTTTTTTATTAATCATTTTTATTTATTTACATTTCAAATGTCATCCCCCTACCCAATTTCCCTTCTGCAAACTCCCCATCTCATGTCCCCTCCCCTTTGCCTCTATGACTTTTTTTTTTCGTCCAATATTTTGACGAAATATTTTGTTGTACTTTTACAGGCATCTCCTAATTCAAGTTAGAAAAAAATTTATCTATGCTTTTTGTGAAAATATTTTCTGAGCCTTTGAACTGGAATTCTTCTACTTCTTCTATTCCTATTATTCTTAGGTCCTGAGGACCAGCCTCAGTCAATTCAGGGGTCTCGAGAATGTGAGGATTGGATGGATGTGAAAATCAGAGTCTCAGGCTAGGATGCAGATGCAAGCTGACAGGTGACTCACTGTTCTTCTGAAGTTTGTGCTTGGAAACAGCATTCAGGTTTTCTCTCTTTTTCTCTGAGTTCGCCTCAGTCTTTTATTTGTTACACACTTACTTGTTATACAATAATACATAATCAAAAGACTTTTCATTATTTTCCTCAAACCCATTATTTCTTATGAAATACTCCAGGTCTGTCTGTCTGTCGGTCTCTCTGTCTCTCTTTCTTTTTCTCTCTCTCTCTCTCTTTCTTTCTTTCTTTCTTTCTTTTTCTTTCCTTCTTTCCTTCCTTCCTTCCTCCCTCCTCTCTCTCTCTCTCTCTCTCTCTCTCTCTCTCTCTCTCTCTCTCTCTCTCTCTCTCTTTCTTTTTCTTGGCTTTCTTGAAGGGACTCATTCTTCATAAAGTTGGATATAGGTATTTTTCTTGTGTTTTATCTGTGTTGGCATAAGCAGGGCTTACTGTAGTAGGATAGCTAGAGTGTGCTGGTGACACATTGCCTTGACTGTTGATGACTATTCATATTCTTTCATGTAGGCATCAGGGTTTGGGGTGATTATATATCTAGGACCTGACTTTTAAATTTGTCTTCAGTGGATGGATGTTTTGTTCCTTGGTTCTATTTCCACTCTGGTCATTGACCATGTATTGTCATTGAGAAGTGGCTGGACTTGTGGTGATTGGCTTGGACTCTGGTCTAGAAGGTAGTCTATTCCTGACTTGGGGAATGGGGAATGGCAAAGAGGACTTGTGGGGTGATTGAAAGTAGGATTGGATATTGAGAGAGTCAGGGTGATATATCACCATGCCAACTAGCTGGACTTCTGGGAGAAGACATGATTTCATGGTGGCAGGAATTTGAGAGAGCTCATTACATTGAATCAACATTTTCTAGAACTTTTAAACTTGCCAAGTTTGTAGTGCAACCAATTTAAACTTATTCCTGACTAGTTTACAAGTAAATGAGGCTCAAACTAATGTTATTTTGTCAGGGACCAGACTAGTCAGATTCCTGAGAAGGGCTTGACCTTTTCAAAGAAAGAACATGTCCCCGGAAGACTGTTGCCTCCTTGTCTTAGGAGAATATCTTGCGGTTTAATGATTCACCTTATGTCCTTGGGCACTTCCCAGTACTCCCCCCACCCTAAGCTTCAGTTCCTGCTTCAATTCCTGCTTCAGAGCTTTAAATGCTGTACATTCCTCTCAATAAACAGACCTTGACAAGGACACTGCTTGGTCTTGCTCCTCTTTCTCGTCCTTTCTCCCGCAGGTATGGGTTCCCCTCGACCTCCACAAATAACTGGGTCCCCGCTGGTGGGGGCATTATTTTACTTGGCTTTGACAATTACTGGGGCTTGGAGGTAACCCCTAATCAAATTTTCTAACTGCTGGCCTGGCTACCTCCCCAGTGGTGTTCCCCAAATCCTTGCTGTTCCTCTGTGCTCGTGGTAGCTCTCTTCCCATGGCACCTTATCTTCTCTGCTCCCTATTCTCCTCCTTTCTCACACACACACATCCAGGTAATTAAAAAACTATCTACCTTTAATCCCTCCAGTATTTGCTGTAGTCATTTTTTAACCAATAGTTTCAAATTAAAAAAACATGGCTTGCATAACAAAAGCTGGCAAATGTAAGGATTCACTCATAGGCCTAGATCTTCAGGTGCAGAATTTAGTGTTGCAAGACATAGCAACAGCAACAGGCCAATATTAACACAACGTGGTAAGAACCATCCAAAGTCATTATTTTTGTGCAGCAAAATAAGTGAAGTATGCGAATGTACTATAAAGTCACATACTGAAGCTCAGTGATCAATCTTTTATAAAGTTGCCATTTGCAATATAAACTCTTGACCCAACTCAGAATATATTGAGAGAAGATATGGAACTAACTAAACAATTCATGTGCCTGTCTGTGAGGCCTACAATGTATCTGGAGGAAAGTTACAGGCTCAGTGTGGTGGACATAAGAGGTCTTGAGAGCTGCATGAGCAAGGAGTCTATTTCACTGGGTTTTTGCTTATTTCAGATGAAATGTTGTGTGTTTTTTAATGGAAAATGGAAGGTGTCTAATCATTTGTTTTAGTATGTATATTTAATATTGAGATGTTGTAGTAAGATTATAAAAAATAAAACTGTCTTTTACTCCCACTAGATCTGGCACCACAGTGCCCCATGATATCTGGTAGATATCTTAACCTCAGTCAGCAAAGCATCTCACCAGCTTTGTTCCACCCCATTTCACACTGCCAAAGGCTTCTGAGCCTAGCAGCAATCTCTCTACCTATCTAGTTCCCAAGGCAGGTTATCACCATGCTAGAAATATACATCTCAATTCTGTGGCAGCCCAGGGATGGCACCACCCATAATGGGTCCTCCCACCCTGCTCACTATTTGAGAAAATGACTGACAGCATGGAGGCATTTCCTCAAGGGAGTCTCCTTTCTCTGTGATAACTTCACCTTGTGTCAAGTTGACACACAAAGCCAGCCAGCACAAACATCAATTTTTTTCAAAACAGGAAACCTAAGTTTTATTTTATTTTATTTTATTTTATTTTGCCAGTGTTTTCCAGATAGGGTTGTTCTATACAGAGCTGACATTCCAGAAACTCACTCTAAAGGCCAGGCTGCCCTGAAGTACAGAGATCCAAGTCCCTCTGACCCATGACTGCTGCAATCAAAGGAATATACCACCATGGGGCCCATAATACTTTTAATTATATATTTTTTATTTTATATTACTCACAGTGTGAGTGCCTGTCTATGTCACTGTGTTCATCTCTTTTACATGAGCCTCATGATGTCAAAAGAGTTGGGATGATCCTCTAGAACTGCTCCTATATGTGCTTGTGAGTCACCATGTGCATGCTAAGAAACAAAGTCACACCCTATAAGAATATTAATTACTGTCAGATACTGAACAATCTCTTTAGCCTACTGTAAGCATAGGTTTTAAAGGAATTTGCGTAAACATCATATTGGATGCAGAAGGTTTGTATGGGAAAAGCTTAAATTGATTAAGTTATTATAAAATGATATTATAGGGAATAAAGCTAAACCTGCCAGCATGGTCTAAACAAACAAACAAGGCCTGAGAATCCTGCTCTGGAAGAGTTTCATCAAAAGTGTTCATCATTGTGCCTAAGTGTGCCTGGGCCCCTAATATCATGCTAAATGAGGCTTCCTCTAGATTCTGCATGTTCAGTTGTGCCTACACCCTATAAGTTCCTCCTCCTCCTCTTGAATTAAAGAATCCCACTAGGAGGAAATGGAGACTGCAGAACAGTGGAGACTGAATGCTGCATCCTCAAGGATCAGCGCCTCTCATATGAGTCAGTATATTCTCAGGTAGGTTGCCATGTAACAGACACAAGCATACATGTACACACTTACATACACATATTGAAAGCTTAGCCATGCTCAGAAATCCTAAGTCCTTATAGTTGCTGGCAATGCCCTTCACTGCAGCATTCAGGAGGAGGACAGACCAATCATGACTTCACTCTAAATAGACACGAGCCAATCAAGTGTCCAGGTGAATGTACTGCTTGTTGACTCTAGTTCCTCTAAGTGGAGCTGCATCACTGCAATAGAAGAATTGAATAGGGACTTCACACAGTCTCTGCTCTGAAACAGATTCCTTGTCAGTCAGTATGTATCATGGAGGCATGGAGTCTTCCTTGTGATGGATGGGGTTTGTACCTTTGTCTCAGGCATCAATTGCCCAGGAATAAACCTTCCCAAGTAGAGATGGGGATTCTCAGTGCCAATGGAGCGTCTGTACTATAGTGATCTCATTTGACAACCCTAAGGACATATTTCTGATGCCTTTGTACTCAAGGAGGAATCATCTCAGTGCTCTGCTTAGAAGTGAGGGAAGTTCAAGACAGATACCAAATGTTTAAATAGTGTCAAACATGAACGATGACATGATCAGAGAGAGAGGGAGGGGGGAGGGAGAGAGACAGAGAGAGACAGAGAGACAGAGAGACAGAGAGAGGAAGAAGGAGGAGGGAGGAGGGATGGAGGGAGGGGAGGGAGGGAGGAATTCGCAGTAAGGAACATCAAAGGGAACAAGGGAAATCCTATAGTGCACAGTGTGCCAAGAGTCAGTATACACAGCAGTGTGATCCCGGGAGCTCTGTGTCTCCTCTTAGGGAGATGATGATGAGGAAAGCCTGTGTTCAGAGAACAGCAGGTGGTGACCAGTTTTGATTTCCAATTCTTTTGTCTGAAACACTGGAGATGCTGCATGTCAGGCGGTGTCACCAAGCCTGGTTTCAATAAATCTAAATGCTCAGTCCTACATTACCTTCCTGCTTCCTAATTTTTTAAGTAAAGCAGGCCATGAAAGCATGATTTCCCGTGTGTTAGTATGATTTTACAAGCAGATTTGAGCTTTACATCACGTTTTAGCAGAAATTACTAGCAAATGTGGTAAACATTACTTGTAAGGTTCGACTCACAGACAAACATCGCGTACTGAGACCACAGCACTTTCAAAAAGTAAGAATGCCTTGAGGCTGGCTGCCAAAGACTGTTTCTTTCTGATTTCACTTGCTCACAGCTGGGCAGGTACCCAGGCAGTGCAGAAAACCTGTTTGGTGTGTTCCTGGAAGTCTTTTGCACTGACTTGTGGGAATTGTAGTCCCAACTATTATGACGTCACAAGGACTATCGGTATTAAACTTCCGGATTCATTCTTCAGTCTTGTTTCTCCCCAAAGTAAAAGGAGTGTCCTGCTCAGATCTGGGCTTGGATCTCTGACATGGAGGTTGGTGCAGGGAGCAGCGCCGTCCTGCAATTCTGAGACACTGTGCATGGTGGCGAGTCGGTCTTGGAGGGAGCTGACTTGGGCTGATTGGGAGACGGGGAAGCTGCTGGCCTGGAGGTGCTGTGCTGACCGAGGATGCGCCACTGCCCCTGGGAGTAGGATTGACAGGGAGAACATTGGAAGCAACAGGATTGCCAGGGCAAGCTGGGTCTGATGACTGCATGAGATGCTGAAGGGAGCTCACTCAACTTTGCTGGAGAACTTGCTCTGCCAGAACTTGCTCTGCCTAGCTGTACCGTACTGACATGGCTGCAGTCAGATTCTCAGGACTTAAAGAACTTCCTAAATTTCCTAGTGTCCAGGGGCAGAGAGTCTTGTGAGGGTGACCGTTGTATGGGATGTTAGCTCATTTTCCTTTGGAATGAATTGTTAGATTTGAATAGGAATTCATAGTGTACAACCCTGTCACCCGAATCATCACGATACATGTCTATATAGCCACAGAATAATCTTGGAATTAGAATGAACCAGTGTGTGCACAATCCAAATAATTAACCTCTGGGCTAAAGGGAGAGTTGAAGCATTCAAGGACTTCTGAGCCTACAGAATGATATTGTCTAGTTCCATCCATTTGCCTGAAAAAATTCTTGATGTCCTTATTTTCAATAGCCTAGCAGTATTCTACTATGTAAATGAACCACATTTTCTTTATCTATTTGTTCGTCATGGGACATCTGTATTGTTTCCAGATTCTGGATATTATGAATGCAGTTGCTTCCAACTTAGTTGAGCAAATTGCCCTGCTGTATGATGGAACATCTTTTGTATGTATGTCCGTCTCGAGGTAGAACTATGTACCTAGTTATCTGAGAAACTGCCAAATTCATTTCTATAGTGGTTCAACTTGACAGTCACACCAGCAATGGGGGAGTTTCCCTTTCATTCACATCCTTGCCAGCATGTGCTGTGACTTGAGTTTTTTAATTTAGTCATTCTGCTGAGTGTAAGGTAGAATCTCAGAATCGCTTTGATTTGCATTTTCCCGAAGGATAAGGATGTTAGAACTTTTTAAGGCCTTTCTTGGCCATTAGAGATTCCTCTGTTGAGAATTCTGTGCTTAGCTCTTTGCCTCATTTTTAAGTTGGGTTATTTGGGTTGTTGTTTTCTCTATATATTTTGGGTATCATCCCCCACCCATGGGATGTGGGGTTGATGAAGATCTTTTTCCATTCTGTAGGCTGTCATTTTTTTTTCCTATTGACAGTGTCCTTAGCCTTGCTGAAGCTTTTCAGTTTCACGAGGTCCTATTTATTAATCATTGATCTTAGTGCCTGAGCTATTTGGTGTTCCATTCAGGAGGTTGTCTCCTGTACCAATGTGTTCAAGGCTACTCCAAACTTTCTCTTGTATTAAATTTAGTTTATCTGGTTTTATGTTGAGGTCTTTGATACATGTGGACTTGAGTTTCTGAAGGATGATAAATATGGATCTATTTGCATTCTTCTACATGCAGCCATCCAGTTAGACAACAACCATTTGTTAAAGATGCTTCCTTTTTTCCATTGTATGGTTTGGGTTTCTTAGTCAAAAATCAAATGTCCAGGGTGTGTGGGTTTAGTTCAGGATCTTCTCTTCGATTCCACTCATTATCCTCTCTGTTTCTGTACCAATACCATGCAGTTGTTGTTGTTTCTGTTTGTTTGTTTGTTTGTTTTACTATTCTGTGATATGGCTTGAAATTAGGGATGGTCATTTTATTATACAGGATTGTTTAAGGTATCCTGTTTTGGTTTTTTGGTTTTTTTTTTCCATATGAAGTTGAGAATTGTTCTTCCAAGGTCTGTAAAGAATTGTGTTGTAGTTTTGATGGGAAGTACATTGAATCTGTAGATTGCTTTTGACAAGATGGCCATATTTACTATGTTATTTTTACTTATCTGTGATCATGAGAAATCATTCCATCTTTTGATATCTTAGTCACATTTCTTTTTCAGATAGTTGAACTTCTTGTCTTACAGGCCTTTTACTTGCTTGGTTAGAATTACACCAGGATATTTTATAATATTTGTGGATATCATGAAAGGTGTTGTTTCCCTGCTTCCTTTGTCAACCCATTTATTGTTCGTATAACTGAGGGCCACTGATTTTGTTTTTGTAATTTGTTTTGCTTTTTTTTTTTTGAGCTGATTTTCTATCTAGCCATTTTGCTGAAGGTGTTTATCTGCTGTAGGAGGACTCTGGTAGAGTTGTGGGGATCACTTATGCATACATCATATCATCTGTGAATAATACTTTGACTTCTTCTTTTCCAAATTGTATCCCTTCTTGTTATTTTATTGTTCTGGCTAGAACTTCAAGTACTATATTGAAGAGATATGGGGAGATGGACAGCCTTGGACAAGTCCATGATTTTAGTGGAATTGCTTTAAGTTTCTCTCCATCTAATTTGATATTGGCTATTCACTTGCTGTATGTTGCTCTTACTGTGTGTAGGTATGCACCTTGTATCCCTGATCTCTCCAAGGCTTTTAACATAAAGGGGTGCTGGATTTTCTCAAAGTTTTTTTTCAAGGAGATTGACATGAAATATTTGGTTGTTTCAGATTGTTTATATGGTGGATTAAGTTGATGGGTTTTCATAACCACCCCTGAGCTCTTGGTGGATAATGTTTTTGATGTGTTCATAGATTTAGTTTGTGAGTACTTTATTGAATATTTTTGCATCAATGTTCATAAGGAAAATTGGTGAAATGCTCTTTCTTTGTGGAGTCTTTGTGTGGTTTATGTATCATGGCGACCACTACATTGCCTAGAGGAGCTGTCGGCAGGTAGAGAGTAGGGGTAAGAGTTCCTGCAGTTCCTTTTCAATCCATATTTATGTTCTTCCACTCCCCTAAGTATAGCCTCCCAGTTCTTCCCAGTTTCCCCGTGAGGTCATATGCACCTTCCATTGTGTCATATGTATCTTCCATTCTGTCTCTCTCTTTTCTTTTTAATTTATTTTTTATGTATTCATTTTACATTCCACTCACAGCTCACCTCCTTGTCACCCCCTCACACAATCCTTCCCCTATTCCCCTCCTTCTCCTTTGAGTTGGTTGGGGTTCCCTGGGTTTCCTTCCACACCCTGGCACTTCAAGTTTCTGTGAGGCTAGGTGCCTCCTCTCCCACTGAGACCTGACAAGGCAGCCCAGCTAGAAGACCATATCCCAAGTACAGGTAACAGGTTTTGGGGTTTCTCCCATCCCACTTGTTCAGAACCCATATGAAGGTCAAGCTTCACATCTACTGTATATCAGTGGGGAGACCTACGACCAGCCCATGTATGCTCTTTAATTGGTGGTTCAGACTCAGAGCTGCAAAGTTCCAGATTAGTTGATTCTGTTGGTCTTCCTGTGGTGTTCTTATTCACTTTGGGGCCTTTCCTTCCTCCTATTCTTCCATAAGGGTCCCCAAGCTCCATCCACTCATTGGCTATGGGTGTCTGTATTTGTCTGAAAAAGCTGCTGAGTGGAGCCTCTTAGAGGACAACATGCTCATGTCTGTATGGTTTAGGAGTCTGATGGAGGTAGAGGAGAAATCAGGGGGGAATCCCATACTCTCTCTTATGCTCCCAAACAGCATCCCTGCAGGGTTTCAAGGGCTTCATGAACAGCAAAATAACAAGGCGTGGGAGGAAGGAAGGCAGCTTGCCCAACGCAACTCATTAGCTGTTTTTTGTTCAAATTGGGGGAATCCGACCCCCACTTGTTCTTATAGGCATATTCGTGCACAAAATTCGTGAAAACGCTTCTGGGGGTAATCACTTAAATCCTGTATGCACAGTAAAGCATACATACATCTCTTAGAGGGACAGTATTAGCTAAATACAGATCATATGTGAATAAGAGGATACTTGTTGTCAAGTCTATAAACATGGGTTTTATAGATTGAGTGGAAAAACAGTTTTAAAATAAATAAGGAAAACTAACTACAAGAAGAATCTTGGAGGAGACTCAGTGGCAGCAGAGATTTTAGCCACAGTGATAGGATAAAGTTCAATCCACTAGCAATCTGTTCTAAGCTTGTATAGAAAACAGGTTTTACATTCCTCTCCTTAAAGGAACAACCCTCTAGTCCTACATTCTCTAGCACTTTGTTGTGAAAACATTGGAGTGCATTAAAGAAGCTTCTGCTCCAGTTGAAATGACCATGTAATCTTTGTCTATAATATTCTGTCATTTATTGTATTTATTAACTTGCATATTGTGAACCATCACCACACTTAAGCGATAAATCCAACTTCTTCATGGTCAATGTTTTCAACATGTGTCTGTATTTTCTTTGCAAGTTTTTTTCTTCCCAATATATTTTTTGAGCACTTAGACTTTGACTTCATTATGGATATTGGTTACTAAAATTCTTTTGTTGTTGCAGTTTTTGTTGGGTCTCTATCTGATTTTGTTATTAACGTGATACTAGCTTCATAAAATTTGTAGGTACACTTTCTGTTCATATATTTACTAAATGTTTGAAGAAAACATACACAGGAATGAAAATGAAATCTCAAGAAAACTAAACCTTTGGGGTGTATTGAAAGCAATCTTGTGGATGAAGAGTATAGCGGTAATTGCCTACAAGAAACTATGAGAAAGAACATGGAGAAATGACTGAATGATGCAATGAAGAAATTTTCGATAAACAAGAACAAACATAATCCAATTCCTGTCAAAAGCACAGAATAAAAAGAAAAAGAAACAAACAAAACATAAATAAATAAACAAACAAAACAACAGAAGAGAAATAATTGATAATTGGGGCAGCCAGATCTTGGGGAACAGAAGTTAGCATTTGAATACATAGGACCAGACTAACCTCCCAAAATAATGTCTAATATTTATTCTTTTTTTTCCAGGATATACTGTCATTCAGAGATGTGGCCATTGATTTCTCTGCAGAGGAGTTGGAATACCTTGGTCCTGCTCAGTGGAGTCTGTACCGGGATGTGATGTTGGAGAATTACAGCAACCTTGTGTTCCTGGGTGAGGATAGCTTTCATGATGAATTCTTAATTAATTGTCCACATTAAACTTGCTCCATTTGTACAGTACCTCATGGGAGCTTGTGCTTCCAACAGGGAGATTTTTAAGGAAAATTAATATTACTCATATAGCTTAGCACTACATCTTGTGTTCATAGCCCCCTATTAAATGTATCACTTGTATTAGAAAATAAATGGTTCGCCTTAAAAAGACTGTCACACACTTGGGTTTTAAAAATGTCTCCCTATAACTGAGGGATATGAAGCTTGGACCTCACAAACTCTAAGTCCCTCCTAAGTATTCTGATGTGCTCAGCAGAAAATACATGAGAACTAATTTTCTACACTCCTTTTTTATTTTTAAATCTTCTCATCCTTGCTCACACAATTCTGGAGGGGCATTTTATTTCCCAGGAGAACATACTAACAATGTTCTCTTTTCCCACAAACAGGTCTTGCTTCCTCTAAGCCATACCTGATTACACTTCTGGAACAAATAAAAGAGCCTTCAGATATGAAGAAACGAGAGGCTATCACTCTGCACCCAGGTATGTCAGAAGGAAGGTGTCAGAGAACAGAGTAGGAAATTTTAAGATACAGCATAAAGCCATTGAGACAAAATATTCTGGTATAAATCATCTTTTAAATATCCAATTTTCTCTTTCTTTCAAAGGAGGACATCATGTTATGAGTTCCATAAGTTTTGTTTTCTTCTACCATGAGAATAACTTGTGTTTCCCATGACAGCCTAACCTCTGTCATTTCCATGTAATTTTTATTTGGCTATTTTTGTTTTTCATAAGATACGTGTGCATGCATTTTTAAAAGGGATGGTTTTTCTCTATCCCAGCTAGCTCTCAAATGAATGAGACAAAGACTATAGGACTTATTTGATGAGATTTAAAAAAACATGACTGAGGTGTTAATAATTGATTATAATCTTCTAAATTAATCTGACTGTCTCCCAGCCAAAATCTCTATGATACCATTGTACTATTGGTCTGGTTCTCTGGGCTTCAGACATCTATTCATGTGTCTCTGGACCCCTTCCTCATAGCTATCCCCACCCCACCTCTCTCTCTCTCTCTCTCTCTCTCTCTCTCTCTCTCTCTCTCTCTCTCTCTCTCTGTGTGTGTGTGTGTGTGTGTGTGTGTGTGTGTGTGTGTGTGTGTCCCTTGCTGGCAGAAGTCCAGCTCTTTTCTCTCTTCAGGCCAGGCCAGTTATTGGCTGGTCAGCTTTTATTGACAAATCAGAAAATTAATGGGGAACAATATTTATACAAATTCAAAATGAGAGATTCTAAAAACAAGCATTATAATACCATGTCTGGATGGTAAGAAGATAGGGGGCAGAGAAATCAGAGTTTGAATTACAGAATAATCTTTATACAACGTGCAAAAACATTATGCGTTAAGATTTGTGTAAAACTCCTTGTCTTGAATTTTTGAAATTTATTCTTTTATGTTATTATGAAAGTGTTCTAATGCCACCTAGCTTTTACAGCTTCTAAAACCAAGCTACATATTTAGAATATATACATACATGCATATTGTTTATTCACGTGTTATGTATTCAGAAAAAAATATATTGCTTATTCAGGTGTTTTCCAAGTTACACTATTTTATAATTTTTTTAAAGTAATCATAAAACCTTTATATTTATTTAAGGGGTTGATTTGCATTTATACATAAGGGTGTTCATAGTTGATATGTTTTGCTTACATCTGTGCATTTGATTACTATTCCTTTGTTTCTATATTCTATGTCATCATGGTCTTCTTAAGTGGAAGTTTACATGACTTTCTCCTCTTCTGTGCTGTAAATTAGGCCTCAATAAATACAGACAGAAATTTGAATGTAGCTTATAAGTTTTATAGAGAAATACAAGTATGAGTTAATGTTTCATTTTAGAAATAAGCATTGTAAATATACAGAATATTACTGTTTTTATTCATTTCTCAATTCTTCATCACCAGGGGGAAAATGCTATATGTGTGAAGAATGTGGCCAAGTCTTTGAGTGGAAAAAAGTACTTCAGAATCACCAGAAAATTCATTTAAGAGCAAAGCCTTGCAAGTGTGAAGAATGTGGCAAGTCTTTCCATTTTCCATCATTACTTTCTGCACACAAAAGAAATCATACAGGAGAAAAACTCTACAACTGTGAAATATGTTGTAAAGCCTTCCATGCTTCTTCACTGCTTTCTTTACACAAGAGAATTCATACAGGACAGAAACCCCACGAGTCTGAAAATTATAGCAAGGACTTCCATTATCCATCATTACTTTCTCAAAACAAGGTAGTTCATACAGGAGAAAAATCCTACCAATGTGAAGACCATGGCAAGACCTTCCATTATCCATCAACATTTTCCAAGCATAAGAAAATTCATACAGGAGAGAAACCACACAAGTGTGAAGTATGTGGCAAGGCCTTCGACTATCCATCAAGACTTTCCAACCATAAGAGAATTCATACAGGAGAAAAACCCTACAAATGTGAAGTATGTGAGAGAGCCTTCCATGATCCATCAAAACTTTCTCAACACAAAATAATTCATACAGGAGAAAAACCCTACAAATGTGACGTTTGTGGCAAGGCCTTTCATTATCCATCCATACTTTCTAAACATAAGATAATTCATACAGAAGAGAATCTCTGCAAGTGTGATGTATGTGGCAAGGCCTTCCATTATCCATTATTACTTTCTCAACACAAAATAGTTCATACAGGAGAAAAACCCTACAAATGTGAAGACTGTGGCAAAGCCTTCTACTATCCATCAAGACTTTCCAGACATAAGAAAATACATACAGGAGAGAAACCATACAAGTGTGAAGTATGTGGCAAGGCCTTCCATTATCTATCCATACTTTCTAAACACAAGATAGTTCATACAGAAGAGAATCCCTACAAGTGTGAAGTATGTGGCAAGGCCTTTGATTATCCATCAAGGCTTTCCAACCATAAGAAAACTCATACAGAAGAGAAACCATACAAGTGTGAAGTATGTGGAAATGCCTTCTGTTTTTCATCATCACTTCGTAAACACAAGATAATTCACACAGGAGAGAAACCCTACAAGTGTGAAGTATGTGGCAAGGCCTTTGGTTCTCCATCAAGACTTTCCAAACATAAGAAAATTCATACAGAAGAGAAACCATACAAGTGTGAAGTATGTGGAAAGGCCTTCCACTTTCCATCATTACTCTCGGTACACAAGAGAATTCATACGGGAGAAAAACCCTACAAGTGTGAAATATGTGGCAAAGCCTTCTATTGTGCATCAACACTTTCTGTACACAAGAGAATTCATACTGGAGAAAACAACTACAAGTGTGAAGTATGTGGCAAAGCCTTCCATTGTCCATCAACACTTTCAGTGCACAGGAGAATTCATACTCAAGAAAAACCATACAAGTGTGAAGTATGTGGCCAGGCATTCCACGTTTCATCTAAACTCTCTTATCACAAGAGAATTCATACAGCAGAAAAACCCTACAAATGTGAAATTTGTGGCAAGGCCTTCTATTATCCATCAAGACTTTCCAAGCATAAGATAGTTCATATGGGAGAGAAACGCTACCATGGTCAAGCATGTGGCAAGGCCCTTGATTATCCATCAAGACATTCTAAACATAAGAAACTTAATCAAGGAGAGAAACCACACAAATGTGAAATATGTGGAAAAGCCTTCCACTTTCCATCATTACTTTCGATACACAAGAAAATTCATACTGGAGAAAAAACCTGTAAGTGTGAAGTATGTGGCAAGGACTTCCATTATCCATCAAGACTTTCAAACCACAAGAAAATTCATACAGAAGGGAAAGCATACAAGTGTGATATTTGTGACAAGACCTTCAATTATAAATCATTACTTTCTAAACACAAGATTGGTCATACAGTAGAGAATACCTACCACAGTGAAGTATGTGGGAAGGCCTTTGGTTATTCCTCAAGAATTTCCAAAGATAAGAAACTTCATTCAGGAGAGAAACTATAAATGTGCAAAGTGTTTGGAAACATCTTCCATTTTCCATCATCACTTTCAACCACAAGAGAACTCATACAGGAGAAAAGACCTACAAATGTGAAGTATGTGACAGCACTTCTATCATCCTTCAAGACTTTCCAACCATAAGCAAATTCATATAGGAGAGAAATCATATAAGTGTGAAGAATGTGGAAAGGACTTCTATTTTCCATTATCACTTTCTAAACACAAGACAATTCATATAGTAGAGAAACTCTACAAGTATGAAGTATGTGTCCTGGCCTCCTATTGTCCATAATTACTTTCTCAACACAAGGAAATTCATTACAGATGTGAAACCCTACAATTGTATAAGTCTTGTCCTTTGGAACTTCCCAGATTCTTTCTACTCATTTCATAGCCTGTTCTGGAGAGGAACATTACAAATATGAGGAATGTGGAAAAGCGTTCTCTACAAAGTCATACTTAAGTCTACACAAGTTAACTCACAATGTGAAGGACATATACAAATGCAAAGAATATGGCAAAATGCTCAACAAAAACTTTAGGGATTATCAAAGAATTTGTTCTGGAGGAAAAAACCATATGAATGTAAAGAATGTGTCAAATTATTTAGAAGTTGCATTAACTGATCAAACACAGGGTAATTCTTACTAGAGACAAACTTATAAATATGAAGAACATTGCAAAAACTATTACCAGTCTTCTGGTATTAAACAACACTAAAGAATTCATTTGTCAAAGAAACCATACAAATGTGAAGAATGTGCCAAGGTCTTCTGGACCTACTAAGAACAATTGAACCATTTCACAATTCATACTAGACTGAAATGCCACCTGTGAAAAATATTGCAAACCCTTTAATAAACTTACTTATATTTCTCAATAGTTCAACCTGGAGTGAATTAGTACAAATGTTAAAATGTTAAAAAAAAGTTCATACTTCTTGAGACCCTAAATTTTATCAAGAGCTTCATTCTGAATAGAAGTTTGCAGAATATGTATATTTGGAAATCATTCATAACAACCATTTCAAAACTGGAGCTGTCAGATTCTGTGTTTGTCCTTGGGGATTTGGGGTTGATAGTACTTGCTGTCTTTTGTGTTTTCTGTTTTGGAGACAGAATGTTTCTTCTCTGACAGTGTGTGGTAAAAATAGTGACTTGTTTTTCTATTGTAGGAGCTCACAGTCAATGTGAGTCTCACATAACACATGGACTGTGGTCTTTAGTAGTGTTGTAATTATGAAATATTTTGTGAACCCTCAAGTTGTAGCCTATCTTACTTATGAGATAAAGGCAAGGTTAGTGTGGGTCTTTCAAGTTGTAGCCTATTTTACTTATGAGATGAAAGTAAGGTTAGAGAAAGAGAAGGAATGTTATGATTTAAAGCTTTGTGGATAGAGGACTTTATTCCACAGAAAAGCAAGAGTTTTGGGTATCTCTAGTTGTTTGGGTATCTGCATGAAGACCAAGCTGCACATCTGCTACATATGTTCAAGGATGCTAGGTCTAGCCTATGTATGTTCTTTGTTTCAGTCACTAAGAGTCCCCAATTCTAGGTTAGTTGACTCTGTTGGTCTTCCCTGGAGTTCCTATTCCTGTCAGGGCCATCAATCCTTACCCAACTCTTACATAAGAGTCCCTGAGTTCTATCCAATGTTTGGCTCTGGATCTCTGCATCTGTTTTAGTCAGCTGCTGGGTAGAGCTTCTCAGAGGACAGTCATGCTAGGCTCCTGTCTTAAGAAAAAATATACTTGGGAACTGGAAGGATGGCTCAACAATTAACAGCATTAGGTAGTTTTCCATAGGACCCAAGTTTCATCCCAGCATCCGCATGGCAGCTAACTCCTATCTGTAAGTCCCGTTCCAAGTAATCTTCCACTGTCTTCTGGCCTCTTTACATTGCATACAGACTTGCATGGAAAATTCCTTATATTCTTTAAGAAATATGTGAGTGAATCTGCATAGAAATGTCAAAGATCTGTGGATGTAAATTTCTCAATACATGTTACAGTAATTGCAAAACCCAACAGAGAAAAGGAGCAGCCCTGTAGTGTTTTTTTTCTGGTTAGATTCCACTCTAGATTGTTGCTGCAATTTCCTTAGTGTAATAGCAGCCTTTGGATTAAAGGACAATTTCTTTCATGAGCCTTTGGTTTCTTTGTTCCTTTATAGGCCAGCATCCTTTATAGTGTGGAATGCATGAAGACAAAACTGCACATCTGCCACATATCTAGGAAAGGCAGGGAGGTCTTTATATACTCCTTGGTTCATGTTTCAGTCTCTGAGAACACCCAAAGAACCAGGTTAGTTGACTCTGTTGATCTCCCAGTGGCGTACCTAACCCATTTGGGACTTGCAATCCTTCCCCCAACCCTTCCATGGAAGTTGCCAATCTACATCCTGTTTGGCTGTGGGTCTCTGCATTCTTACAAGTAAGCTTCTGGGTAGAGCCTCTTAGAAGACCGGTATGCTAGACTCTTGTTTGCAATCATAACTATCATTAATACTGTCAGGGTTTGGTGCTTGCCCATTGGATGGGTGTTGCATGTATTTCCTTCTACTTTAAGCTCTGGGCAGACTTCGCTACCAGACTCACCCAGAAAATATTGGATCCATGGATGAAAAACAGAGACATAATGCTCAATTTCAACCTTTCTTATTGGCTCAATTATTCAGTGCTCTTGCTTGAATAGCATGCCCTTCCCAAAATTATTAGTTTAGCACCTCTTAATCTGCCCTTAACTTCTCCTTGTTAACAACCCCAAACTGTCCTCAGCTTAGTTGCATTTCTAATCAGCCAGATGGGAAGCATCCTATGGTCACTCAGCCCAAGATCTCACACGGCTGGTCACCTCTTCCCTCTTTGAATCATGGCAGGGAGAAAAATCCCTCGTAGCCTGTCTGTAGGGACCCAGAAATCCTGGCTCTTATCTTCTGCCCAGTGATTGGCCCCTGGCATCTTTATTGAATGATCAGGAAGCAATTGGGAAACAGGACCTTAGCATCCGAATCAGCCCTTACAGATTGGACTCAAGTTGGTCCCATTATGGATTGGCCATTCCCTCAGTCTCTGCTCCTTCTATCCCTGCATTTCTTGTTGAAAGAAATTTCGGGTCAAAAATTTTGTGGGTGCATTGGTGTCCCTCTTGCTCCAATGGGCTTCCTGCCTAGCTATAGGAGGTGGCCACTTCGGGTTCCATATCCCCAGTGCTGTGAGTCACAGCTAAGGACACACCTATTGTCTTAAGTACCTCCACTATTCCATAACTCTCTCATGTCTTGAGATACCTGCCCCCACCTCTCCAGCACCATCAGTTGCAAATTTCTAGTCTCGTAGCCTTCTGGCCATCTCTCCTGTCCCTCCCAATACCTGATCCTGAACACCTCCATTTCTCTCCCCATCCCCTCTCCCACCTTGTACCCTCCCTCCATCTGTCTCCTATGACTGTTTTATGCCCCATTCTAAGTGTGATTCAAGCATTTTCTCTTAGGCCTTCCTTCTTTAGCTTCTTTGGGTCTGTGGCTTGTAGCTTGACTATCCTCTATTTTATGACCAAAATACACTTATAAGTGAGGACATACAATGCATGCCCTTTTGGGACTGGGTTATCTCACTCAGGAAGATAGTCGCAAGTTTCATGCATTTGCCTGAAAAACTCATAATGTCTTTGTTTCTAATAGCTAAATAGTATTCCCTGGTATAGATGTACCACATTTTCTTTATCCATTCTTCAGTTGAGGGAAATCTAGAGTGTTTCCAGTTTCTGGAATGTAAAATAAAGCTGCTTTGAATATAGTTGAGCAAGTGCCTTTTTGGGATGGTAAAGCATCTTTTGGGTATACGCCCAGGAGTGCTGTAATTGGTTCTTGATTAGTTCTATAGTCCCATTTTTCTGAGAAACTGCCAAATTGATTTCCAAAGTGGTTTTACAAGTCTGCACTCCGACCAGCAATGAAGAAGTGTTCCCCATGCTCCACATCCTTGGCAGCATGTGATATCACCCAATTTTTTTTTTAACCTTAGCCATTCTAGTTGTTGTAAGATGGAATCTCAGCATTGATTTGATTTCCATTTTCTGAATGACTAAGGACTTTGAATATTTCTTTAAATGAGTCTGTTGGTGTCTAACTTCTTGATTTCTTTAAACATTTTGGATATTAGCCCTTTGTCATATGTAGGGTTAGTGAAGACTGTTTCTCCATCTGCAAGCTGCTGTTTTGTCTTATTGACAATGTCCTTTGCTTTTAGAAGCTTTTCAGTTTATTGAGGTCCCATTTATCAATTTTCGATGTTAGAGCCTAAGCCATTGGTGTTCTGTTCATGAAGTTGTCTCCTGTACCAATGAGTTCAAGGCTATTCCCCACTTTCTCTTTTATTAGATTTAGTAGATCCAGTTTTATGTTGAGGTATTTGATCCACTTGGACTTGAGTTTTGTGCAGATTGATTGATATGTACTTTTTTTTTTTTACATAAGACATCCAATTAGACCAGCACCATTTGTTGAAGATGCTTTCCCTTTTCCAGTGTCTCGTTTTGCCTTCTCTGTCAAAATCAACCCAAAGTGTGTGAGTTTATTCAGCATTTTTGATTCATTTCATTCATCAACAGTCTGTTCCTATACCAATATCGTGTAGCTTTTATTACTATTGCTTTGTACTATAGATTGAGGTCAGTGTTGATATCTCTGGAAGTACTTTCATTGTTTAGGAATATTTTTACTATTATGCTTCTTTTTTGTTGGGGGTTGTTTTGTTTGTTTTCATATGAAGTTAAGAATTTCTCTGTCAATATTTGTAAGGAATTGTGTTGGAATTTTCATGGGGATTGCACTGAATCTGTAAATTGTGTTTGGTGAAATAGCTATTTCAGTATATTAATCCCATAAGCATGGGATATCTTTCCATCTTATGATATCTTCCTCAATTTCTTTCTTTAGTGACTTGAAGTTCTTGTCTTACAACCCCATAACTGCTAACGAAATAGAAGCAGTCATTAAAGGTCTCCCAACCAAAAAGAGCCCAGGTCCAGATGGGTTCAGTGCAGAATTCTATCAGACCTTCATAGAAGACCTCATACCAATACTATCCAAACTATTCCACAAAATTGAAACAGATGGAGGGCTACGGAATTCCTTCTATGAAGCCACAATTACTCTTATACCTAAACCACACAGAGACCCAACAAAGAAAGAGAACTTCAGACCAATTTCCTTTATGAATATCGATGCAAAATACTCAATAAAACTCTGGCAAACCGAATCCAAGAACACATCAAAACAATCATCCACCATGATCAAGTAGGCTTCATCCCAGGCATGCAGGGATGGTTTAATATACGGAAAACCATCAACGTAATCCATGATATAAACAAACTGAAAGAACAAAACCACATGATCATTTCATTAGATGCTGAAAGCATTTGAAAAAAAAATTCAACACCTTCATGATAAAAGTCCTGGAAAGAAGAGATTCAAAGGCCCATACCTAAACATAGTAAAAGCCATATACAGCAAACCAGTGGCTAACATTAAACTAAATGGAAGAAACTTGAAGCAACCCCATTAAAATCAGGGACTAGACAAGGCTGCCCACTCTCTCCCTACTTATTCAATATAGTTCTTGAAATTCGAGCCAGAGCAATGAGACAACAAAAGGAGATCAAAGGGATACAGATTGGAAAAGAAGAAGTCAAAATATCACACTATTTGCAGATGATATGATAGTATATTTAAGTGATCCCAAAAGTTCCACCAGAGAACTACTAAAGCTGATAAACACCTTCAGCAAAGTGACTGGGTATAAAATTAACTCAAATAAATCAGTAGCCTTCCTCTACATAAAAGAGAAACAAGCCGAGAAAGAAATTAGGGAAACGACACCCTTCATAATAGACCCAAATAATATAAAGCACATCGGTGTGACTTTAACCAAGGAAA